>NW_016690393.1:1236084-1237899 GCF_001604755.1 Lepidothrix coronata
GGGGAGCACAGGGAGAGAGGGGGAGCACAGGGAGAGAGGGGGAGCACAGGGAGAGAGGGGGAGCACAGGGAGAGAGGGGGAGCACAGGGAGAGAGAGGGAGCACAGAGAGAGGGGGAGCACAGGGAGAGAGGCCCTTCGTGGTGGGCACCTTCTGGTAGAGACATCCCTTTCCTACTTTATTTCAAAAAAAAAGGGGGGGAGCACTACACAGGACAGAACCCCTGTGAAACAGGAACCACCCTGATTCTTCCTTCCATGCCCAAAGCTCTTTGCCCCCTCCCACCCTCTTGCATTCGTGTTTGTTCTGGTGACAAACACATCCCTCCTGCTCTGTTGGTGTCTTGGCAGGGGGTTTGTTTTACTCCCCTGCCCAAAATGCCCAGGAAAACAAGGGTGATGAAGTGCTGCTGCATGAGCTGGCTCAGCCCAGGCTCTGGTGCCAGGATGCTCCAGAGGGTTGGTCTGGCTGCAGGCACCGGGAGCAGCAATCCCAGATCCCCAGACTTGGAAATCACAGTAACAAGGACAATGTTCACAACTCCAACCAGGCTGTTTTTCATTAGGAGAAAGAAAAATGTGAAGCCTTAGGAATTTTGTCAAGGCTTTTGATATGTGAGTACTCAGTGTACTGCAAGAGGAAAATAAACTTTAATCAGAGACTAAACTCTGCTCCAGAAGCTCCCTGCACAATACTTTGGAGGCTTCTTCAGGTACAAGGAGTGAGACCTGGGCTTGGGTATTTAGTTGAAGCCACGTGCTGTGGCTTTCCATGAGGCTACCATGCTTTTTGTGGAAGCTTCTTTGCGTGTTGCCTGAGCCTCATTTTGGAACTTACTACATGTAAATATTTATACAAATATGTAATGTAATTTATGCAATAATTTGGTTGAACCTTTTAGAGCTTTTCTTTCACTGAAGTTTCTCGTGGAAGGGCTTTGCTGTCACACAATGAAGGCCATAAAGTTGAGACTTCACAAGCTCTGTGGGTGTCCCCTGACAAAAGCCAAGCTGCTTTTTTTTCTTGTTTTAAGGATAATCATCTGCCATGCAGGATTAGGTGTCGATATTATTTAGTTTTAGGAACATGTCTGTGTGGATTTCTGTCCTGTGCCCCCAAAAACAGACATCTGGGGAGCTGTGTACTGACGAACAGAAAGACAAATTCGGAATGATCTACTCTGGAAAGGATCCAAATGTTTTAATTTGTGTGTGTGTAATTCTAGTATCTCTCCTAGAGCCAAGTCTGCTCTCCTTAGACTTGATGATAATGCTTAGCAATGGAGTGTTTTCATCTTGAAAACACTACACAAACATGAACTAACCTGGCAGTTAAGCCTTAAACTTTCTTTTAGGTGACGTTTACTCGGGTCAGAGAGCTGACTGCTCTCTGTAATGTTAAATATCTGTGTTGTCTGGAGTGTTAAACACAGCACTGGGAGCACAGCACAGGCTCCCAGGCTCGGGCAAAGAGTGCTAAAAATAGAATCATAAAATCCCAGAATGATTTGGGTTGGAAGAGACCTGAAAGCCCATCCCATTCCACCCCCTGCCATGGGCAGGGACACCTCCCACTAAACCAGTTGTTCCAAGCTCTGTCCAGCCTGGCCTTGGACACTTGCAGGGATCCAGGGGCAGCCACAGCTTCTCTGGGCGACCTGTGCCAGGGCCTGCCCACCCTCACAGGGAAGAATTTCTTCCTCATATTTCATCTAAACCTGCCCTCCTTCAGTTCAAGGCCATTCCCCGTTTATATATATATATATATATATATATATATATATATATATATTTGTGTATGTGTGTGTGTATATGTG
>NW_016690393.1:1238652-1257855 GCF_001604755.1 Lepidothrix coronata
AATCCCAGAATGGTTTGGGTCGAAGGGACCTGAAAGACCATCCAGTGCCACCCCCTGCCACGGGCAGGGACACCTCCCACTAGCCCAGGTTGCTCCAAGCCCTGTCCAACCTGGCCTTGGACACTTCCAGGGATGGGACAGCCACAACTTTTAATTTTTATTACTTTAAAAATTATTCTCAAGTATTTTTTATTGCTTCTGTCAGGACCTCTGCAGGTCATGCTGCTTTTTTTGTGCATGGGGGGGACTGGGTAGCTTAGAAATCTCTCATTCCCAGGGACAGGAGGCCACGTCACGGGGCGTTGAGTCCTTGAGAACCGTTCCTGGCTCGCTCGGATTGTGGTGCAGCTTTAAAAACCTTTATCTTTGTGCTTTTGCTGAGGGTTATTGTTGCTTCCTTTAGTTCCCTTAGCAGAACAGGTGGCCTTATTCTTTGGTGTCTTGGCAGATTTCCTCTTAAGTCTTATTTTAGCGAGTTGAAAGGGGAAGAGGGCACAGGGTGCTTTTTGAAGCCGTATTCACCGAGGATTTATTCCCACCAGCGTCGTGGAGTCTGGAATAGTTGCTCCAGGATTCTTTGCTGTTTGGAAGCAATTACAGTTTCTTGGTTTCTTGATCTTGAAGTGGGAGATGTCCCATAAAGGAAGAATATAACCAGGGGAAGCATTGAAACGTGGAAAGAAGGATCCCAGGTTTTATTCACTGCCCCAGGATTTACCCATTTTGTCTCAAGACACGCACAGGTTTTGCAGGAGCTTGTGAGGGGTTGGAGAGATGAAAACAAACGTGGCCAGCTCTTTTCTTCGTGGAATAGTAGGTGGTTGAACAGAACTGCTGTGTGACGAGTTTAGACATTTATTAACCCCCTCATTCCTCCACCCTTGTCCCTCCTGTACCTTTGAGTGAAGCCTCACCCAAAGTACATGGTGAACAGATGTAGAGATGCTCCACTGCTGCAATTAAATAATGCTTTTCCTGCTTTTATGTATGTTTTCTGTAATAACAGCTGAAGATGGGTGCAGCCTGTTCCTTTCCTGCTCTGTGAAATCAATAGAAGCCTAATTTTTTTTTTTGTTTTGTAATTTGGTTATTACTAAATACATTTAAAAAGCTTTGGGTTTTGTCACCAGTCTGAGCAGCAGAAAGGGAGACAGCTGCTTGTGATGGGTCATTCTGTGTGTGTGCTGGAGCAAAAACTGAGCACTGCTGTTGCAGGTCTGGCTGTGTCACCTCTGTCACTCCGTGTCTCTGTTTCCATTAGCTGTGATCACATTCTCCAGTGACTCGGAGCTGGGACACTTTCCTTGTTTGCTCTTTTCTCGGTGTGTGATTCACTGAGTTTTGACTGGGGCTTTGGGAGGGTGACTGGAGCTGTGCTGAAGCCCTGGGATTGCTTATTAGGAGCAGCTGCAAGAACACAAGAAGAGATGCTTGTTCCAAGTCTCTTCCACCTCCCTGTTTTCTAATTACGTGTTTGAATTTCTCCCTGCTCAGCTCACCTATAATAAATCAGACACCCACAGGTTACATGACCCTGATCTCTGGCTCTTCTGATAAAGGTCTTTAAATGATGTTTCCATTAGTGTTTTTAGCAAACATCTGCTGGAGGATTGCTTTTAAGGACCTGGCTGTGTTTGAACTTGGTTTTATTTCAAGTCTAACTCAGCCCAGGTATTTCAGGATGCCCTGTGCAGGTGCTGTAGGACTGTAACCCCGATCTCCTTGAAGCTCTCCTGGTAACACACTGGACATTGTGCTATAAATAACCAGTGACTTCCCAAACGTAATTAGTTTCTTCATTGTCCTCTGAATAATGTGTGAAGCAGGTGTGAGCTCCACATCCCCTTTCCAGCAGCATTTCCAGAGGCAGGTGGGCCTTGTGGCTGCACTGAGCTTTCCTTGCTTAAAGGGGGGAGGTATTTTGGGAGCAAACCCTCCTTGCTGCCCCGGGGGTGAGGCTGGGGCAGGACTGGGCTGGGCTGCCTTAGACAAGGCTTTGCCATCCCAGAGCACCACCCCTGCTCTGCACTGCCTGCTGGGATTGGGTGATGGAGCAGGTTGCCACCAGGATGATCACAGGGATGGAGCACCTCCTACAAGGAAAGGCTGAGAGAATTGGGATTGTTCTGAAGAAGAGCAGACACTAGGGAGACCTAATTGTGGCCTTCCAGTGCCTGAATTAGCCTACAAGAAACATGGAGAGAGACTATTTCCAAGGGCCTGGAGTGACAGGACAAGGGGGAATGGCTTCAAACTTCCAGAGATTAGATGGGATATTGGGAAGGAATCCTTCCTGTGAGGGTGGGGAGGCCCTGGCACAGGTTGCCCAGAGAAGCTGTGGCTGCCCCTGGATCCCTGGAAGTGTCCAAGGCCAGGTTGGACGGAGCTTGGATCAACCTGCTCGTGGCAGGAGCTGGAACTGGAGGATCTCTAATGTCCCAACCCAAACTGGGATTTCCAGTCCTAAATTTTGGGATTCTGTGATTCTATGAATTGAGGAAAGTAGTAAATCCACATAAGGATTGGAGTCTTGCCTGCCAGTTCTCTTCCTTTCAGGCTTTCTTTGAAGGAGGTGGCGCAGGCTGGGTCGATGTCAGTGCTTTCTGCTGGATCTGCTCCACCTGGGGAGCTTTTATTTTCCATATGTGCCTTTAGGCAACCTGTAGTAACCAGAATTTGCTGTTCTTGATCCTCGTCCAGCCACCTTTCAAAGTCTCATTTCATTACTGGGCATGACTGTGAGTTGAGGGCATCTCAGCACTCTGCACCTTTTGGGGGAGAATTTAATGAAAGCTGTAACTTGGATTATAATCCTTGGATTGAAGCCTGCACGATGGAGCTGATTCCACGAAGGGATCCAAACACTTGGCTCTGTCTCTCAACCATGTCAAAATTAGCATGGCTGGGTGTTTGAATACTTGAAGTGCTTGGTGGGTGCTGGTGACGGGGACACGTCGCTGGGACTGAAAATGTTTTCAGTTTGAATCCACCTGAACAAGCACATGGTGTGTGTGGGGATGGTGCCCCTTCATCTTCCAGCTGCTGCCTGGAAGGAGCAGGGCCAGACTGAGATGGATGGAGCAGTGCAGTGTGTTGGGCAGCGGGACAGAAAAGCTGCTGGAAGGAGACAAAATGATCCTGAGAGAACTGGCAGGAAAAAAAAGGGAAAGAAAGCTCAGAGAAATGGTGTCAAGAATACTTGTTTTTGCCTTAGATCATGAGGCCAGATGAGATCATTTATGTAAGAGGAGATCACCGTGGAGGCCCTGTGGTTGAGCTGAGTAAAGTCTTGTTTGCTTGAGCTGGAATGAATTCTCAAAACCACTTTTCTTGCTTAGTTTGATCTTGTAGCCGTCAGTTCTTGTTTTCTCCCTCTCCTGTTAGTTGGGAAGCTGTGTTGCAAATACAAGTACTTGTGGATGTGATCTTGTTGCCTCTTGCCATCTGAAGAGAGCTCAGATTTGAACAGGAGATGTGATGGCTTTTCAAATCTGTTGTCATTTACTTAAAACTTTACTTAAGATTTTCTGGCTTGGGGATGCATCATTTACCACCCCTCCCTTTTTTTTTAAACAAGGCTTCTTAGTGGTGTTCTAATTCCAACAGTGTCTTTCCTCAATGATCCAAAAGCATTTTTCTCCTTTAAAAAAAAACCCATAAATCCCAATACTGTAATTCTGCCCTATATTCTTTTGTGTCTGCTCAATCTGGTCCAAGTGTTAAGTGTGTTTCCATGCTTCCCTTTGCTGTCAGTACCTCTGAGCCATCTTGCTGTCAGTGAGGCGTCTCACTACTTTTTGTTCCTTCAATCAAGGTTTATTTAGATTTTGGTTTCTGCAGAAACTGCTCAAAATGCCTCCTGTTCTTGGTGTGCCCTTTCAGTTGCTCATCGTCTGGGACACGGTTTGTGTGCTCTGTGGGTGAGAACTGTGCTGATGGCTTGGTTAAGAACCTGTTGAGTACCAAAGGCTTTTTCAAAAAGAGTTATCAATTTAAGCACTAATTAAGTATTTAATTTTAATTTAGGCTTGGAAAAAACATAACATATACAGAAGATACTGAAGTGTATTGCAGTTCTGACATACCTGGCTCTGCCATGAGAGGGATTTATTGTCTTGCCCAGAGAAGCTGTGGCTGCCCCATGCCTGGAAGTGCCCAAGGCCAGGTTGGACGGGACTTGGAGCAACCTGGGCTGGTGGAAGGTGTCCCTGCCCATGGCAGGGGGTGGGAATGGATGGGCTTTCAGGTCCCTTCCAACCCAAACCAGTCTGTGGTTCTGTGATTCATTTGGGATTGTTTCAGCAGATGAGATGAGGTCTCCCTTTTTCAGACAGATCACTGAATGTGCTGGTAGAATTCCCTTTGACCCACACAGGTGATATTTGTCTTGTGAAGTTTGCACAAAGGTTACCTTGATGCCAGTGGGAGTTTTGCTGAGACTGAAGGTGCTGTGCCCTGAATTCGTGCTGTCCTTTAGACCCTAATTACCAGTGCACTTTGGCTCCATTCCCAGCAATGACACCTCTGAATTCGAGGTGCCAGAGGGTGAACAGCATCTTGTGGTTGCAGATGTGATTTCCACATATGGGAGTCCTTGTCCAAAGTGAAATGGTCTTTCCATCTGTGTTTGCCTCTGGTAAACTTTGGAGCACGGGGCTGTGAAACCGAACTGGGGTTTCATTGAAGGATTCCTTGGATGCCTCTTTCTTGGCTCAGATGCTCCTGCCCCTTCTTCCTCGTCTCCTTTCGCCGTGCCATCTGTCTGTCATCTGCTTTCTCGCTTCTCTGACCTATTTATGAAATATGTTTGCACAACCCCTTGCGCGGTGGCTGCAGAGGAGCGTTGGAATTGTGACCGGCCTTATTTCCTCTTCCTCTTTGTTCAGTTTGTCAGGTCTAGCCCGTTGGATTCGGTGGGTATCTCTGCTCCTGTCCTAAATGCTGGTTTCAACCCGGGGCTGTGCAGAGAGTTTTCTGGTGGTGGCAGGGCAGGAAGGGGCAGCGGCGGAAGCGTCGGAGGTTGGGATTTGTCTGAGTCCTGGCGGGAGGTGGGGTCGGGTTTGGGTTGCAGCTCTTGCCTGTCGGAGTTCAACTCTCACAAAGAGGAACTTTATTTACGAAGCTTTGGACAGTGATTTCATTGTCCCAGGACTGCTGGGCATGAAGGGGAGCATTGAGGCTCTGTCACGGGGCCAGGTCTGAGTCCACACCTGTCGGTGGTGGCAGCAGCAGCAGCCACTCAGCTCTTGCAGTTGTGGTTCTCCCCTTTCTCACGTTGAAGGATTAAGGCTCAGCTCTGCTGCAGCTGGTCTTAAACTGAGCCCAGCAGCAGACTCTGGAAGCAGTAGGATCACTGTTAGCACATGTGGTGGGACATCACTGCAGCAGCAGCCGGTGTGGGTGTGTTTGCTTTCATGGAATCATGGGATGGTTTGAGTTGAAAAGGACCTGAAAGCCCATCCAGTGTCACCCCCTGCCATGGGCAGGGACACCTTCCACTAGCCCAGGTTGCTCCAAGCCCCGTCCAACCTGGGCTTGGACACTTCCAGGGATCCAGGGGCAGCCACAGCTTCTCTGGGCAACCTGTGCCAGGGCCTCCTCACCCTCATAGGGAAGAATTCCTTCCCAATATCTCATCTAACCCTGCCCTCCTTCAGCTTAAGGCCGTTTCTTCCTCTTCATATTCCAGAAAAATAGCAGTAAGTTGCCAACAATCCCCCAGATCTCTCTGTAGTACATGTTCATGGTAAAGTAGGAGTTTAATAACTTGGCATGTTCCAGTCCAGGGCCCTGTGTCCCACCTGCCAACTCGTCTGGCAAGGAGGGAGTGCTTGAGCGGGGGGGATTTTCATGCCTTGTATAAATGGCTGAAAAGACCTTAATATAATTGGAGTTGGACGGTGCCATAGACCCAGGGAACAAAGCAGTAGGGTTGGATTTGTTCTGGAAAGGCTATTTTATTGTCCACGCTTTTCTGCTTGAGATAGCAGAGAAAAAAACCAGGGAGAGGGAGGAGGACGGAGCAGTGCTGATAAGGCGGCTCCCTTTTGGTTTCCTGCCTGCACAGTGGGAATGGATCTGTCCTGGCAGTGATGGATCTGAGGCTGAGGATCTCTGTTCACACATTTGTGTGCATTCAGTTCCAAATAATCATCAAATCTCAGGATGGTTTGGCTTGGAAGGGACCTTAAAGCTCATCTCGTTCCACGCCCCTGCCGTGGGCAGGGACACCTTCCACTGGCCCAGGTTGCTCCAAGCCCCGTCCAACCTCATTTATTTTTGCCCTAATTGGATGTTCCATAGGCAGAGGGGGCTGTGAAGGAATGGTGGAATTTTCAGAACTTCCTGGATTTCCCTGCCCCCTCTGGGTAGGGGCTTTCTCAACAAATATATCTGGGAAATTTTGCCATTTCCTTTGAAACTATTTCTCCAGTCTCAGATGCTGTGACATCAGAGCTTTGGGGAAATGATGGATTAAAAAAACAAAACAACAAAAGGTCAAAAAACCCCCTTGATGCAGCCTGCTGTAGATCAGATCATGTTTTCTTTTTTAACTCAGGCGTGATAATAAATATGTTCAGGATTACTAAAGGGGAGGAATAGCTGTAGCTTTTTGGGTTGTTTTGTTTGTGGGTTTTTTCTGGATTTTTTTATAGTTTTTTGAGACATTGAGGAAAGAAAAATGGAGCACAAGGGGACAAAAAGATTTGCTGAACAAAGCACGTCCTTTGCTCAGCTTTAGGGAATAGCTGAAGTGTCTCTGGGAAGAACCTGAGCTGCAGGGAGGGGAGGAGGGAGCATCCAGGAGTGTGTAACCAGTTGTAACAGAGGGATGGCTGCACAACCCTGCTCCCCAAATTCCCACAGAAGACACCTCCTGTAGCTGAACTAATAAAAAGCCCAAACAACAACTTGCCTACGAGTTACTACACGAGTGGGTTGTTAACCTGTGGCTGACCCCGTTGCTTTTAATCTCAATAATTGAAATAAAGCCCATATAATCACTCCTAAACTTGTGTGTGTGCCTGTGACACAGATTTTGCTCCAGAATAGCCTGGCAGTTGAGGTGGGGGGAGGCAGCTGTAGGATCAGCAGTGCCACAGTGTGAAAACCCTCCCTTTATTCTGCTTTTCCTCACCCACCTCCCCTCTGCTCGGGAGGGAACGCTGGCCCGAGCAGAGGGAGCTTTTTTTGGCCTGTGTTAAATTAATTAAAAGAAAGAAGGTAGTAAATTGATGGTTACAGCAGAATGTCTTCTGTGATGCTGAAACCATTGCACTCTAAAGCCTGGGACAATAAATACACCCCAGATAACAGCTCCTCTTGACGGGGAGCCAGAACTCCGCTGGCCACGGCAGAGATGAGAAAAAGATGTCAAGCACCAGGGCCAGGATCAAATGGCTCATCTGTGGTGGAGCAGGGAATTAGCAGATCTGGGACTGGAGGCCCAGCTTTGGGCCTTTTAAACCACAAGAGCTGCTTCTTCCCCCCTTCCTGCTCTGCCACGTTACAGCAGGAGGATGGAGGCCCTCGGTCGGGGTTCCACACTGGTGGTGTCCTATTCCCTGAGGGAAGGTCTTCCTGTGTGATGTAGTGGATAAATTCTAGGATTAGATTCCCACCATGGATACACAGACATGGACTCTGCTGTCAGCTTCTCGCCCTTCTTCCTTTTCTGTCTGTTCTTCGCTTTTTTTCCTGGTCAGATGTGGATTTCCTTCTTGGAGCCTACCTGGAGTTAATCCCATATCTCTGCTCCCAGTGGTAGCTCACATGTTCTATAAATCTCGTGGGCTGATGCTTTTTGTCTCTAGGAGAAGCTGCACACTTGTGATTTTTATGCATTTGGACTCAGGAGTTCATCATTTATAGATACAAACGGGTCACGACTCTGAGGAGTTTGAATCAAAATTACACATCAGCAAGGGGTTTGTACCCTGGTACCCCTTTGGGCTGTGACCTTACAGGGTGTAAGTGGTAACAAAATGGTAACACAAATGTATATGGCATTTAGTGGGACACAGTGGGATGTTCATGTCTTGCCAGAAGAACTGGAGGGAAAACCCAGGAGCTGGTTCTCCAGCCTGTTAAGTTTTAAGCTGGTGTGTGAAGGACTTGGAAATTACATCATTCATTTCTGTGCCCTTCTGAGCACCCCAGGGTGGCAGGGAGGTAAAGGTT
Source organism: Lepidothrix coronata (assembly GCF_001604755.1). Taxonomy (NCBI): domain Eukaryota; kingdom Metazoa; phylum Chordata; class Aves; order Passeriformes; family Pipridae; genus Lepidothrix; species Lepidothrix coronata. The sequence continues at coordinate 1,246,834 of NW_016690393.1, forward strand.
AAATAAAAAAGGTTAAATGAAGGCTGTGTTTCATATGAAACTATTGTTATATACTAAGCTAAGGTCTCTGTGGCTCGTTTGTTAGTGTTGTCATGAAGAGCTGCAACCAGGCCAGGAGAAGCACAGGAATGTTTTGCTTTGTGTGGAGTTGGGGACGTGCTGGTGGGGCTGCTTTGCTCTGGCTGTGTGACCTCTATATGGTCTGAACAGAAGAGGAGGGAATATATTTTAATTTTAAACTGAAGCTTGTATCATGGAATTCCTTTGTCTGAAGTACTGAAGTGAAACTTAAGTGGATTTTCTGAGGGAGGCAGGTTTGGGGAGAGAACAGGCAGCACTGAAGTGTCACATCTTATGCCTGTGCTGATGTCCACCTCACCCCCTGGTGGCACTTGGAGTGAGGAAACTCCTGTAGCCAGTTTTTTTCTCATCTTTGCATAATGGTTGTTTCAGTGTTCAAGGTGCAAGCATGCTGTAAATGGTGACTGTAGTCAAGAATTGTTTGTTTTCATGAAAATCTCTGGTTTCAAGAACCTGCTTCCTTACCCTTCACATCTGATGATCTTGGAGGTCTTTTCCAACCCGGTTGATTCTGTGATGTGAGCAAGGGGGGCCCTACAGGCTTTTGACTTTGTTTAAAGGAAAACTTGTGTCAGAAATTTGGTGCAACTTGGGGATGCTCAAGTGGAATAAACTCTTCATTTGAGGACTCTTTGAGAACAGGGCACTGCACAGCAGTGACAGGTTCTCCTTGGCACCTCTCACAGGAGTTCAGGGTCTCACGCACCAAATACAGTTTATTTGCAGCTTGAGTGGTTCCCATCAGAATCCCAGCATTCAATTTTCAACCATCACCATCCCAGCTCTGCAGGCTCATCCAGATCCCGCTTCCTTCCCCCTCCAGGGCTCTCAGGGTTTGAATAACCCCGTGCTCTTTTTCAGGAGAGTAAATAGGGGATCTGTAAGTTCAGACATTAAGGCCTTTGTCAGCCCACAGCGAGTAGCAGAGGCCTCCTGTGGATAAAACTCTGTTTGGGGGAGGTCCTTGTTTTCCAGTGCACTGGGTTGTGCTGAAGGATGGAGGGTTGGCAGCCCGAGACTGGAGCCCCGTGCCCAGGGCACAGGTGGAGCTCCAGCAAAGAGCCTGTTCCGCTTCTTCTCTCCCAGCCACTTGTGCTGAGAGTGTTTTGTCCTTGTCCCAGAGGGCAGTGCTTCAGCCAGGGTGGAGGGGAGGATGTGACCGACATGAGCAGCCCTCAGATGACTTGCCAAGTGGAGCCTTGGCTCCTTTTTGTCTCGACCATTTCCTAGCGGATCATCCAGATTTTGTTGTTCAGCTCCAGCATGTGCCACCTCTTACCTCTGCCGTGTGTTCAGGGAAATGTTCCTCCTTTTTGCTGTCCTGAACAGCTTGGCAGACCAAAATCAAAGTTTCTCCAGCACAGAGCACTCATTCCTGGTTAGGTGCACAAACTGCCAACACCCCCTGCCCTCCTGAGCTCACCAGCTCCCGCTGAAGCTGGGGATGAACCTGCTTTGTAGTGACTTAAACGGAAAAGATGGATCACAGCTCAGCAGTGACACTTCTTCCCGAGGTATGGAACTGTATTGCCCTGCCAGGGAACGCACAAACAGCCACAGGGCACTGCCTGGCTCTGCTCTGGCTGGAAGCAGACTTTGTACCACTTAAATCAGCAATTTGTCGCAGACTTTAATTATTTCTGGCAAACACGTTCGGAAGATAGTAAGGGCTGAAATAGGGGTTCTTAAACAGTGCTCTGAGGGACCATGCAGAGGGATTTGCAGACTCATTAAATGATCTTTTTGATGGAAAACTTGATAAAGGGGCCAGGAATGCCTGAGAAATTCACGGGTGTTGACAGACGGCCGTGTGTGCGAAAGCTGTGGCGGGAGGAGGGAGGTGACACGATGTGTCGGTCGGTTGCATTCGGATGAGATGGGAAGCTCCCTGAAAACCCTTCATTAGTGACGTTCATTAGTGGCCAGAGTTGCTCTTCTGGAAGATTCTTCGACCTGGTCAGAGCTCAGCCCTTTCTTGGAAAGCAGAGATGCTCTTTTGTGTCTCTCATTTGGTGTTTGAATCCTGTGTTTCTTCAGTCCTTTGTACGCCGGAGCGTCGGCGATAAAAGGGGTTTCACGTGGCTGAACAATGCAGATTGTGCCTTTCTTCTCCTCATGGAAACAAAACTGGATTTTCACAGCCTCATTTTGTCCATCCTCAGCCACCCCCCAGGACAGCTCTGCCCAGAGCTCCTTCCTCCTGTGCCCCCCGTTCACCTGCCCCAAACCAGCAGCTTCCCCTGCATCCGCACAGGGATCCCGGTCTCAGCTTTGATCCAGTGCCATGAATCCTTCCTGCATCCTTCACTGTGGAACAGAACTGCTAAATTCATAATTTATCCCTTCTGATCTGCTGTCTCTGGTGCTGCCTGTCCGCAGTTAAGTAGCTGGGGGCAGCCACCCTTCTCCCTGTGCCATCCCAACGCTCCATGGCCGCTTTTCCGCCGTGTTTCTCTGTGGCTCCAGGCAAAACCCAGCATAGCGTGACTCACATCAGTCTCCTGTTGTTGTCCCTCTCCCTTTCCATTTCTCTCTGGACTTTTTCCACGCTCCTCTACTATATAGCAGCCCTTTAGCCAGGATTATTTCTTCCCATTTCTTAGATGAAGGGTTTGGAGGCCAGAAATGTGTTATTTCTGTGTTAACTGGAAGAGCTCTTTAGGTTGGGAGAGGAAACTTCTCTTGGATCGATGCCAGAAATAGCACGGCTGCCCCTTCCCTTGACTAAATGACCTTCAGATTTCATATTGATGTGTAGCTTTGTCGTTGCTCTGTTTTAGACTAAAGAGGTGATCTTTGCTGGGGACCATGCTGGGAGAGGCCTGGGCAGGGACATGTGTTAGGGGCTGCAGAGGAGCCAGGCATGGCACTACAAAGGGAATATCTGCAGCTCCAGTGGGTGTTCTCTTCCTCTAAAAGACCTGGTGTTCTTTTTACTTTGAGCAGGGATCACCTCCCTGCGCTTCGAGCCCAAAAAAAAAAAAGCATTTTCATTTTTCCTTCAACTCTGAAACAGCTGGGATTGAAAGCCTGGAAATCAGGGCAAGCCCCTGAGTGAGTGGGCATGAGATGGGATTGCACCTGAGTGAGTGGGCATGAGATGGGATGGCACACGTGCACCTTGCTCCTGCTGCTCTCCTGGAAGGCTGGGAAGCGGATTGCTTCTCCCTGGAAGGCGGGAGCCTTGGGCTGCACCTGGTGGGTGAATGCAGTGCCACTGTGCTGTTGGCCATCGATGCTGCCCCTGCTGTTGCAGCATTCCATAAAATCCATCAGTTCTCCCCTGCTCCCTGCCCAGCCCAGCCCATTTCAGCCACGTTTGGCATTGAGGAGAACTTCTGCTTAGGCTGGAAATCCTCCTTGGCTACCTGATCCTACCTGGTTTGTCCTGATGTCACTGCATGGTCCAAACAGTTGTATTTTTTAGAATCACAGGATGGTTTGGGTTGGAAGGGACCTTAAGGAGCACCCAGTTTCACCCCTCTGCCCCAGGCAGGGACACTTTGCACTAGACCAGGTTGCTCAGAGCTCCATCGAACCTGGCCTTGAACACTTCCAGGGATGAGGAGCCAAAACCTCTCTGGGCTTCTTGAATTTACCTGTGCGTGAGCTTAAAATCCTCCTTTCTCTAATGAGCAGTGAAGAAGACTGGAAAAAAACTTTTTAAGAGATTTCTGTGAGGAGGGTTTAGGGCTTTGTTTGCCAGGTACAGAGCAGAGCCTGATTTTGGGATGCTCAGAGCTGTGTTTGTAAGTGCAAACTTCGTGTTGGAATTCCGTGTTTGGAGACGTGTTTGCAAAGCTCCCTCCTCTTCCTCCCAGGACATGAAAGAGCAGATAAGGAGGGTGAGGTCATCCCAGTAGTGCAGAAATTTCCCAGGCCTTGAGCCGAGCCTGGTTCAGTGTAATCACTTATCCTGAAGCTTCATTTTGATCTTGGGCTGCAGAACCTGTGGAGTTAAACAAAAGCCCCCCTTCCCTGTGAGCCATGACAGAACAGCCTTTGACCTCAGATCTTAGGCTGCATAATAAGAAGTGAAGGGACTGAAGCTGCTTTTTCATCCCTGGAAGGATGGGAGTGTCCAGCACTGCTCCCTCCTGTCTGTGGGTACTCACTGGGTGCAGTGGGTGGGGGAGAAGAGGAAGACTCCAAATCTCCTGCGAGCTGAACCAAGAGGGAAAGGAAAGCAGGTTTTATTTGTCCTGGATTGATGATGATGATCAGAACTGGCTTAGATGAAAACAGTTTGGGCAGAAAACTGTTTCTGCATCCTGTGTCAGTCTGTGGAAAGCTCCATTGTTGGGAAGTTTGGTAAATGCTGAAGGAATAGTTGTCTTTTCCTCTTCCAAGGAGAGTAGAGCGTGGGGGTGCAAGGAGTTCTTCACTTCAAGGGTAACTCCACTTTTTTCTTGGATATCCCATTTGGAGATTGTTTTGCTGGTGCTGCCTGAGTGAGAAGTCTTTGGGACACTGAGACAACTGTAGTGGCACTTGTTTAGATCAAGTTGAGAGTCAGGAAACAGCCTTGGGTGGTGCCTTTCTCTTCATGGCATGAGCTGGAAGTTTTGAAAGTCCTGGAGAATATTTCCATAAATTCTGCCCTCAGTAAACAAGGAAAAGCATGTCCCAAATAAGCCCTGTTCTGACACGGGTGCTGTGTTAAAGCTGCTCCCCAAAGCTCGGGGCTGCCATCCTCGCCCTGGCAATCATTTAACGTGGTTTCTGCATTATGGAATATTGATTTACTGTGGAGCATAAAAATGTGCCGTGCTCAGCAGAAGGGCCTCTCCAATTGTTCTGCTCCAGGAACACTGCTGCTCAGGAATGTGAAATAAATTTTCCCTTTTAACAATGGACCCTGATTTGCATAGTGTCTATTCCTGTGTCCCCAGGGATCGTGGCACTAATGGGCTGCAGCGAGCGCTCCCCCACTTGGACACCAAGCTCAAATCTTTGCACACATACAAAGGGCTTTGCTGTGGAACAAGTGTAATAACTTCTCAAACAGTTTACTCCAGGCCGTAATTGTCTCCTCTCTGCTGTGCACTTAGTTTTGTTTGAAGAACTCAGGACACTGAGCACCCCCTCCCTTCTCTTCTTTGATGTTTTACTGGCACTCGTTTCAGGGAAGCTTCTTCTCCAGTAATCCCGTGCTGCTGAGTGGGGGGTGATGTCTTGGTGCTGAAGGGACACCAGGAGCTGGGAAGGGGCTGGTTTGCTCAAGGATTACCTTCTTGGGAAATACTGGCAGCTGCTGCAAGTCCTGGCTGTCCCATGCCAGCCTCGTGGACACCTGCACTGGTGGAAGGTGTCCCTGCCCATGGAACGAGAGGATCTTTAAGGCCCCTTCCAACCTAAACCATCCTGTAATTCTGTGACTGAGGGTGTCCCAGCAGCTTTTACTTATTTTATGGTGTTTCCTTGTGAAGATGCTGTTTTTCCACAGGGATGTGTTGGCTTGTGGTCTTTGCTGGTATATCCATCCCCACGTGCTCCTCTGGAGCTCTGGCCGCAAGCAGAGCTTTAGGGTGGAGTTGCAGTGTTTGCAATTTGTCTTATTTTAAAGAAATTCAAGAAAATGGCTCGTTGTGGTTGTTGCTGGTTGTGCTCGTGGTGCAGCAGTGAAGATCAAACCCAGCCTCTGTTATCACTTACTGTCTCCTCTTGGTGAACAGGAGTTGCTGGTCCTTCGCTGCTGGTTTTGCCAAAGGAAGATTCTAAATGTCTTGTTGAGATCCCACCTTTAGTGTGAAGAAGAGGAAAAAAAAAAAAAGAAAAAAAGAACAGCAAAATTTCTGATGGCTTAAGTGCTTCTGACACTTTCTGCTTTCTGGTGGAAGAAGTTGAACTCTTAATGAGAAATACGGGTCTAAGAAAATTAAAGATTGTCCTGTGCAACCCAGACCCAATGGGAAGCTGTAGTAAAATTATAATATATAATATATATTATAACATAATAAAATATAACAAAATTATAGTATTGATAAAGGAGGATATGATATGCTCCTGGAAGATGTTTGTTGTGAGCTTCAGCAATTTTATTTTAGGCATTTTGAGGGGAAAGTGGGTATCTTGGTGCTTAGTTTGTAATGCTGAGAATGGCATCTTAACCAGATGATCTTAAGATGATCTTAACCAGAGCTCTAAGGGGAAAATTCCCAGTGGACTGACAGCACAGTCATGGCAGACTTTGTTGTTGAGTTATAAACACCTTTGGTACATGATGTGGTCTCACTTCTCACTCCTGGATTGGGGTGTAAGAGACTGCCCTAATTTCTGGGATGATGCTGATGATCAGGCAGAATCTTCCCATTAGCAGGAAGAGCTGCTCTGCTGCGCCTGCCTCGGTGCCTGTGAGCGTGTGGAGAACCATACTGAAAAATGGGCCAATAAATTCTCTTAAAACGTGGTATTTTTCAGCTGGCTGCTCTGCTGTGCCCCAGGAGAGTCGTTTTTTCCGGTGTAACACCCAGCTCCTGGTGTCCACACTCTTCTAATCCCACCTCCTGTCCCCACCTTCCCCTTCTCTCCCCACACCTTGTTCGTGGGGGCCGAAACAGGATCCAGACGCGGCCCAAAGTACTTGCATTGGCAGCTGAAAGAATAAACTCCGAATTTTCAGCTATTGTCACAGAACAATTGTTGCTGCTGAGGGCTGAAGAGCAGCTCGAGCTGGGAATGGCTGTTTTTCAGACAGTCAGCTGAATAAGTGCTTGGGGCAGTGCATAAATGTCACGGTGTGAAGATCTGGGGCACTTGGATTGGAAACAGCGCAAAAGTTCAGACCTACCCCTGGCAACCAGCGGGAAGAATTTCAGCAAAGATCTTAAAAGCATTCTGGAAACTAAGAAAGGAATCAACTAAACTCTGAGTGTGAGCAGAGCTTTCTGCTGAGCTGGGCTGTTTTGCTTCTGGCTGGTCCATGTGCTGCTGAATTCATGCCTTGGCCATGAACTCAGTGGGAAGTGAAATCACAAGTGATGGTCACTGTGTTGAAACCTCTCTATAGTTAATGGTGCACCAGAGCATAGAACCCCTATGATTAGGGGCTTTCTGGACTCCAGGGACAATTAAGACTTATTTTCTTTCTTCTTTTACACAGATGACACCTCGGGGTAGCTGCAGAAGTTAAGTGAGCCTGGGGGGTGGTGATATGGCAGCAGAGGAGAGCAGGAGCTTCACAGGAACTGGGTGAAGTGGCATTTTGGGAGCAGAGGGCTGGAGCTGGCTCTGTATCCATGTTGAGCATTTCAGGAAGATCCTCTCTGCAGCAGTCTTTGGGAACAGATGAGATGGAGGAAGACAGGAAAAGTAGTAAGATGGAATAACGTGCCTTCAAAGCTTAGGAAAATAATGAAACAAAAACCCCAAACCAAGAGAACCTTGGCATGCTCTGCAGTGCTCAAGTGGTGGTTTCTGGTCTACATATTTCCCCCTCACACTTCCATATCCCTGTGGATTTGCCCATTAATGGAAGGAAGCTGAATGGAGGCTGACAAGGTGGAGAATGCACATTTTTCATCCAGGCAGAGCTTACAGGAGGCTCCTCCTGGAGATCAGCCCTGAGCCAGCGGTGGCCTCTGCCATGATTTCCTTGCCTGGGAAGAGCCAAGAGTCACTGCAGCTTGTGCTGCAGGTAAACTGAGGCAGAGGAAGGAAAAATAGTGGGACTGCCTGTCCCAGGTGTGGCACAGCCTGAACTGCTGCGGGATCTGCTGTGCAGGGGTTTTCCTGCCTGGCAGGACCTGTGGGAATGGGAAGCTCTGCCAGGAAAGCATCACCCCTTATCACTTCCCACTCTCTTCCTGGTGTCTGAGTGGTGGCTCCTGTTGGGTTGGGACCTCGGGATCCAGTGCTGCCTGCTGGCACAGAGTCCATCCCGGCCGTGGTTTGGTTCCTGTTGGCTTGGCCGTGGGTGAGATGGACACAGGGAGAGGGAATCGTGGTGGAGCTGCTGCTGTGTGAACAAAACATCCTGACCCTGTGTGGGAGCTGGTGCCTGAGATCCCACAGATCCTTCTGGGTGGTCGGGCACTGGATCAGGGCCGTGGTCACAGCCCCAAATCTTCTAGAGCTCAAGGAGAGTTTGGACAACATTCTCAGGCACAGGGTGGGATTGTTGGAGTGTTCTGGGAAGGACCTGGAGTTGGACTGGATGATCCTTGGGGGTCCCTCCCAACTCTGACATTCTGTGATTGTGCTCATGGTATTTTAGGGTCACCATCCAAACAGATGTTTATTGTATCCTTCCAGCTTGTAAAGCCAAAACCTCCTGAGGGATCCTCTCTGCTTTTGAGGCACCATTGTCCCACTTCCAGGCTTTGGGGAGAGCTGCCCCGTGTTCCTCTTGAGGTTCCCGTGTTCCCATTGGGATTGTGGATGGGGCTGGAGAAAGGGCCAGCACAGACAAGGCAGGTGACTCAGCATCAGCAGCACGTTGTGAGTCACTGCTGCTGTGCACCACTGCAGGATCCAGCCCCGGAGGCTGTGGGCTCCGAGTGTTACACACCGGGGTGAAATGCTGTGTCACAGTGTGTGTCCCAGACACTGGGCCTGGTGTAACACCTGGGGCCATGGGGAGCTTCACCTTCGCAGAATCAGGGAGTCATTTAGGCTGGAAAAGGCCTCTAAGACCACCAAGTCCAGCCTTTGGATGGTGGTGCTCTGGAACTGCTCTGATTTGGGACCTTAACTCCATTCCTGGAGCACAGCCAGACCCCGAGGGTGGCGTGGGGTGTGAGCACTGACGTTACAGTTTGTGCAGGTGGTGGTTCACCAGCCAGCAGGGTTGTTCTGAGCTCAGAACAGGAGGTAAATAAAATGATGATTTTTAGTTTACTGATGAGAAACCAAGCACAGTTTGTTTGCTCCACGTGTCTGTGTGTGTGCTTCCACAGAATTCACTGGGTTATTCCTTCCTCTCAAGTGGCACATACTTTTCAAAATAGTACATTAAAGGGGATCAGACAGTCCCAGAAGGGTTTGAGTTAGAGGAGATCTTAAAGATCATGCAGTTCCACCCCCTGCCATGGGCAGGGACATCTTCCACCAGCCCAGGTTTCTCCAAGCCCCGTCCAACCTGGTCTTAAGGACAGTTTAAGGAAAAAGGCAGGTCAGTTTAGTAGAATGGCTTGTTTTTACTCCTTTTCTGAGGAGTAACTTCTTTGCACTCCAGAAGTTTAAATCTTGTGAAGGTGAGCCTGATCTCGAGGTGTGAGGATAGTGGTGATTATGTTCAGCAATATAAACAATCCCCTGACGTTCCATTTCAGGGGGAAACTTTCTCAAGAGGTTGATCCCAATGTATTTTTGTTACACAGCTTTTAAAGGAGTTAAAATTGTTGTGAATCCCAGCACAGTGTGTGTTCATGGGCAGGATGGGCTGAAGGTGGTTTGGTAGCTTTGGCATTTTCGGTGCCATGAGCAGGTTGGGGGGTGTCCCCTGCCCCTCCACCTTGGCAGTTGTTTCACTTTGGTATTTTTAATTTCCCTCTTTTGTTTCCCTGTCTCTAGGTCTGTTTGTGGATTGAGTTTTGTTCTCATCCGAGGGTTTTCTTGGATCCTTAGGCTGAATTTACCTTCCACTAGGAAGGGATTTGGGGATATTTTGGGGAAAGATGCTACCATGAGAGACTGGCCTGGGGCAAAGACTGCAGAGAGGGGAGAACGGGGAGAATGCCAAGAAATGAACTCTGGTCTGGAGCATTCCCTTGGGATGAGGGGCTGCTGGGACACGTGGCTCCATGCTGGTGTTGGGCTGTGGGCTGGATACCATTTCTGCAACCGGTGTAGTGGAGATTTGGATTCTACCGAGTTGCCCCAGGCTGTGATTTCTGGTCCTGCCAGGATCTCTGTGCAGCACTTCAGGCAGCTGTTAAGAGATCCCAATTTCTTTTTCCCTCCTTTCCCTTTTTTTCCCCCCCTTCTTTAATAGAAATGAACTAGAGATGCCAAACCAAACCTCTCATACCCTGATCCGAGCGATGGCTGCTGTGGTGGTGGAGTGGTTTGGATGGTTCCTCCTCACCAGAAGGAGGGCAGTTGTGCTGAGCTGTGTTTGGGTGCAGATCCTGCTGCTCCCTGAGGCCTCGGGCCTCTCCCCTGGGCAGCAGCTTGGCTTAGCCCTGCTCAGGCTTTCGGATTTGCACTCCCAAATTTCCCTCGAGCAGTGGGGGTTTTCCAGTGGAAATAACTCTTTACTCCCAGCCCCCCTGGAGGTCTTGGGTTTCTCTGGATCCGGGAATGAATGAACCGAGGGGAGGTTTGAAGGAGATCCAGCGGAGTGCCGAGCACATGCTGGGAATACAAGAGCTCTTCAAAGCTGATGGTTCTGTCCAGGGGTGGGGGCGGGTGTTCAGCTGAACAAATTGTTCACTTTGGCTTCTTCACAGGCAGAAATGTTACGATCAGCTAATGAGATTGTTCTCGAGCCTTGTGGGGTTTGCTCTCCCTCTCTCGGAGTTGTCATGAGAGTGTGTTTGGCAGAGCTTTAACTCTTGCTCCACCCATCGATCTGGTTTTGCATTGATCTAAAATAATACCAAAAAAGAAGGATAAAGGCTTGGTGGGCTGAGGAACGAACTCCAGGAATATATGAACTGCAGGAAAATAGCAGCTGAATTGGGTTCAAATCTCTTTCTTTAGTGAGGCACAGCTAAAGATTACAAGAGCAAATAAAAAAGTTGCATTTGTGCAGTGCTTGGAGATGATGCTTAGAACTGTCTGTGTGAGCAGAGCACGGGGCTTTTTTACTTGGGCACATCATAGAGTCACAGAATCCCAGAATGGTTTGGGTTGGAAGGGACCTTAAAGTTCATCTCATTCCACCCCCTGCCATGGGCAGGGACACCTTCCACTACCTTCCACCAGCCCAGGTTGCTCCAAGCCCCATCCAGCCTGGCCTTGGACACTTCCAGGGATCCAGGGGCAGCCACAGCTTCT
>NW_016690393.1:1257928-1260825 GCF_001604755.1 Lepidothrix coronata
GCTTCTCTGGGCAACCTGTGCCAGGGCCTCCCCACCCTCCCAGGGGAGGATTTCTTCCCAATATCCCGTCTAAATCTTTCCTCTTTTAGTTTAAAATAGTTCCCCTTTGTCCTGTCACTCCAGGCCCTTTTCCAGTCCCTCTCTTGGAGCCCCTTTAGGCCCTGGAAGGGTCTCTGAGGTCTCCCTGGAGCCTTCTCCAGGCTGAACACCCCCAGCTCTCCCAGCCTATTTCCATAGCAGAGGTGCTCCAGCTCTTGGAGCATCTTCATGGCAAATATACCAGTATTTTACTTTATTACTGGCCTTTGAGCCCCTCAAAAATCATCAGAGAAAGGGGGTGGGAAACTTCTTTTAGCTTGATTTTAATGCTGATGTTTTCAGTCCCTGGTGAATCAACAGGAGTTGATTTAACCATGAGATTTCTCTTGGCACCTCCTTGTTCAGGAGTCGGCGTCGCACCAGTGCCAACATTCCCACCTCTGACCTTCCCCACGGGCCGGTGCCTCGTGGTGGTAACACAAGGAAAATACACATTATTACTGTGGAGATTTGCCCTTTAATAGAGGTGATGGCTGAATGTGGTAAACTGTCATATTTGAAGCTGCTTTCAAAGGTGGGAGTGGGAGCTTGGCTCCGGTGTGTCCCTGTTGCTGGCAGTGAGATCCCACTGCTGGTTCCCAGCAGGGAATTGCATCAGTGCTGGTGTTTGGGCAGCTCCAGGAAAGGCACAGAATGAACTTCTGAGCATTTTGGCAGGAATTTGGTGGAATGAGTTGAGTACAGAGCTGGGAAGAAGAAGAAAGCAGCTTGTGCAGAGATTTTTGGAGCAGAATCAGAACTTGGGATGGGACTGTGGCTTCCTGCAGTTGCCAGTTGGCTGGTGCAGTCTGGGATGTGGAAGTGATGATGGGATCTCACACGTGGGTTTCTTCCCGGTTCCTCGGGGAGAGGACAAGTGTCTGAATGGCCACGTGAGGCCAAAACCAGGTTGTTATCAATCCACAGCCAACCAGCTGGGTGCTGGGAGCAGGTCCTGGCAGACCAGCAGCATCCAGACAAACCTCTGACAGACCCAAAGTCTGGCAGACCTGCAAGGGATGAACACGGACAACAGCTCTGGAACAGTCCCAGGGTTTCAGTGTGGGCCTTGCCTTTGGTGGGAAAGGATGTGTGCTGGGGTGGGATTGGACGTGAGAAAAGGGGAATTTGGCCACAAGAGTGGATCGGGATGGAGCCTCCATGAAGAAGCAGCTCCGGGCAGTTGCAGCGGAAGCTCCGTGGACATTGTTGTACAACCTCCACTCCCTTCCTTCCCCCTCAGATAGTGAAACACTGACCCAGCTGTGTCTCAGATGGGTGTTAGAGCCTCAATCCTTCTCCCCACAGCACGGATTGTCAGAGTGGAGCCCCAGCTGAGGTCACCTGGCAGGTATCTCCTCACTCCCAGTACTGCAGCCTCACGTGGTGGGCACATACTGGTTGTCTTGTTCAAGAAATGTCCATTGTGTCCCTCTTGGGCTCTGTCCTAATGCCCTGCTGAGGCTCCCACATGGGCTGTGCTAACACCTTCCCAGCTTGCCTCTGGCAGGCAAGAGAGGCTGAGGTTTGTGTCTCCAGGGAGAAGATCTCAGAATCCAGAGCTTTGAACCCCTCTTGGGTGATTTTTTCCCATTGAAAGCTGTGTAGGAAAGGGGAGAGCAAACCCAGCGTGGCCTCTGTTGGTAGGTGACTGCATTCCAGGGGACAGCAAAGCCCCTGGGAATATGCCAGTAAATAGGGGAGGAGGGGAACCATATGGAAAGTGCCTGGAAAGCTGGAGCTTATTGCCTCGTGTTGGGGCTTTGATCTGCATCTGCACTGGATGGGAGGGGCTGGCAGTGAACATCCGAGGGCTCCCGGATCCTGGGATGTGCTGGCTCCCTGGCACTGCTGCCAGAAGCATTCCCTGGTTCCCAGTGAACCTTCCCCTTGCTGTTCCAGCTCTCTCTCTTGGCTGCCTGCAGAGCTGCTCAGTGATTCTGCTGTGCAATTCTCTCTTCTGGTACCGACTCTTCCTTCCAGCATGACCTGCTGTTCCTCATTTCACATCCCGGTGATTTGGGTTTGCTCAGGTGCTCAGAGTGGCAGAAACCATCTCCCTGCAGAGCCTGGCTGCTCCTCATCCATTCCTGCTGACTCCTACAGGTGGTTCAGATAACAGGGTTCCCCTTCAGCCTGTGACTCCAGCCTGAGCTCAGGGGAGCTCCATCTCTGTGCTCTTCCATGTCATTGTCAGGATGGTTTAGCAGCAGCTGGTGGATCTGCTCTGCTCACTTTGCAGCTGGGCCTTTAGTAGGGCAGTCTCCTGGTGAAAAATAAGTCTGCTAATCCCTAATTCCCTCAGTTTGTCTGGGCTGTCTCTGTCCTTCCTGTTGGAATTCAGCAGCACGGACTCAGCAGAAAGCAGGATGGACTGGTGGGTGGAGGGGCTGAGTGATGGATTTGAAGCTGAGATTTAGATTGGATATTAGGAAGAAATCCCTCCCTGTGAGGGTGGGGAGGCCTTGGCACAGGTTGCCCAGAGCAGCTCTGGCTGCCCCTGGATCCCTGGAAGTGTCCAAGGCCAGGTTGGATGGGGCTTGGAGCAACCTGGGCTAGTGGAAGGTGTCCCTTTTGTTCCTTGTCTGTTTAAATCAGGATATTTATCTGTCATGAGTGTATTTTCAATGTGGGAATATGCAGATGGAAGGATTGTATCCCACCTGACTTTGTCCCTACATGGGATCACAGAATTACAGAAGGATTTGGGTTGGAAGAGACCCTAAAAACCATCCAGTTTTACCCCCCTGCCCTGGGCAGGGACACCTTCCACCAGCCCAGGTTGCTCCAAGCCCCATCCAACCTGACCTTGGATACTT
>NW_016690393.1:1261884-1264488 GCF_001604755.1 Lepidothrix coronata
GCCCTCTGGCAGTTTGAAGCCATTCCCCCTTGTCCTGTCCCTCCAGGCCCTTGGAAACAGTCTCTCTCTGTGTTTCTTGTAGCCCCTTTGGGCACTGGAAGGATATAAAATACATATAAACTGATCTCTAAATTGGTCCTGATAAAGATCCTTCACTGAAAAGGGACACAGTGTCATCACCACTGCATCTGTCCCTGGAAATGGAATTCTGTCCAGACTTGACTCTTAGAACAGCAATGATGTTAGCAGTGGAAATCCTTAAAATTTGGAGGGGTAGCCCATCCACCAGCAGAGTTGATTATTTGCAGGTGTACCTATTAAATATTGAATCAATGGGGCAGCCACAGCTTCTCTGGGCAACCTGGGCCAGGGCCTCCCCACCCTCCCAGGGAAGAATTTCTTCCCAGTGTCCCATCTAACCCTGCCCTCTGGCAGTTTGAAGCCATTCCCCCTTGTCCTGTCACTGTGCTGTTCAAGTCCCCCTCCAGCTTTCTCTTGGATATTCCCGGTGTGGCTGATGCAGGATTAAGATCTGGCCTTGCTGTGCCATCCAGCTGCAGCAAATAGTAAAATTTCCACCAAACATAAGGTCAGCATTGATAAAAATAGAGCAGGCCCTTTACACGGGGAAATATTGCGGAGAGAAGGACTCAAATTCCTAAAGCTGTTCTGAAAATGGTCTTTGGGAGGGCTGTGGGCAGAGGATACTGTCGCCTGTTTTGGTGGGAATTTGTCCCTGTCTGTGTTGGCACTGCAGCCAAAAGGTCCAGCAGGAATATGGATAACGTGTCTTGCTCTAAATTCATGGGTTTCACTTGCAGTTCGAAGCAGCCAACTCCTCCTTTTCAAGGTATTTCTATTATCTGATTTGAAACTCGTAACAACCCTGGGACTTTTTTGTATTTCTTTCATTTTTAGCCGAGTGCACTCGGTACAGTTACAACTAAACCAGGGCAGAGGCTCAGGAGGAGCAGATTTTTCTAAGAACTTGGTGATTGCTGCTCCTTCCCTTCTCTGCAGCTGGGGCAGCCTCAGGACTGAACCTCATTCCCCACGTGGTGGTTCTGCTGCAGGGGCTGCTTTCGGCTCCGAAACGAGTTAATCCCAGCACAAGACTTTCTGGTTGGATTTTGGAGGAAACATCTGGACATTGCAGTGACTCCCCTGCCCCACATGCCAGGCTGGTTCAAAATTGCTGCAGAAGGAGGGGGAGAGGTGGGCAAAGGGAATTATTCTGTGATTAATTTCTTAATTGCCAAACATCCAGCTGTGGCGAAGGCTTTGTGCAGTGGCTCTGGATCTGTCAGCACGTCCTGCTGGTGCTTTGTTTCTGCACCATGTCGGGGGTTTCCTCCTTTCTGGGCAGCCTTAATATTTATGCACTGGAACTGGGATGCTTAGGGTGTATTTTCATGATATTAAGGCTTTAATTGTGGAGAGTGGAGCCGTGGGTTTATCCATGCCTTACCATCCTTGTGTTCCTTTCTGCCCTGGAGCGCAGCAGTAAAGATTAAGGGTGTTTTGGTGACAGTCAATATTATTTCCTGGCTTTTTTGTTTGCTTGGTCCGTCCATCAGATGCAGAAATCAACTTTGCTGGTGCCTGTCCTTTGCAGCACCTTGTGCCAGGTGCTGTTGGCTCTGTCACTCCTCTCCAAGCAGTTACTCTTAAACCCCAACGATGGTGGTTGTGAAACCTGCCACTGAGGTTTGATTGTGGTGTTCAGGTGGATTTTGGGACCTGTGACAGAGGGGTTTTTTTAATAGAGGAGGGAGGACAGATGGATTTTTTTCAACGAGGAGGGAGGGCAGATGGTTTGGTTTTCTCCAAGTCTTGGAAAAGTGAGTCTGGCATTTGTGGCCAGGTAGGACTGGAGCTGCTGCTTCAGCTGAGCGTGGAATAAAATCTTAACGCTTGCATGGGCAGGACTTCAGTCATTGGGCACCAAAAGTTGTTTGAAAATTGTTCTGCAGAGACATGGCCCTTCCAGCATGTCTGGAGTTCATTGGTAATGATTAGCAGTGGTGAGGTGGTGTCGGTTGTGCCATCCAGGATGGAGCTTGTCATCTCTCCATCCATTCTGCTTGGATTTTTGTGGCCTGGACCGTTAAAACCGCGCTCAAAATAACCCCCCCGTGCCCTCTCTGTTTTCCCAGGAGGCGAAGGGCAGAGTGGAGATGGGCAGCAGACCGTGCAGCCATCGTCAGCCGCTGGAATTGGCTCCAAGCCCACGTCTCGGACCTGGAATACCGGATCCGGCAGCAAACGGACATCTACAAGCAGATTAGAGCCAATAAGGTGAGACCAGGATGCCTTTGGATACCTGTGGTTCTGCTTTGCCTCCCAGTGGCTCTCTCCTGGTGCAGTGGAGAGTGTGGATGTGGAGTCTGATGCTTTTTCCCGCCCTCCTGCATCTCTCCAAAAGCAGCTGTGACTAATTGTGATGCAATTTGGCTCGGGCTGAGTGTAATTCCTGTCCCTGGTTCAACGTGATAACACGGAGGGAGCAGTACCTTGCTTTAAAGTCAGTCTCTGGTGCTGAACAGAGCTGTTGCTGTTGCATGTGTGATGCTGTTCCCCATCCCTCGAGCCTTTCTCTTTTTT
>NW_016690393.1:1264647-1270310 GCF_001604755.1 Lepidothrix coronata
GGGATAAGGAACAACTTAACTGGGGAAGGGAGGGGACTGTAGAGGAAGTTAGTTCAGATGCTATCACACAGCACAGGCTTAAAATTGAGTCTGAATCATGAAAAAAAGGCCATTTTTGGATGCTGACCTTTCTCTGTGGAAGGAGTTATTTTTTTTCAGACTTGCTCTCAGATGGTGGGAGAGTGGAGGGGAGCAGAGAAGGGATGAGGGGAAGGAATTGTTACTGAGGCTTGTTCAGGCATGCACATCTAAATGTCAGGCCTTGGAGGGAGGAATGTCTGGACTTTGTGGCAAGAAGGCTCATGGTATTGCATCAACTTAGAGATCCTCAGGAATTCCGCCTGGCAAATGCTTTTCCCAAGATGTGTGGTGCTCTGGGGGTGGTGGGGAGAGGCTTCCAGGGGGTAGAGAGCACAGGCAGGGGAGGGAGGCTGGACTTTGATGCAGCTGTGCAGAAAAACAGGCTCATTGAGTGAGTGAGGGCTCTGAATGAGGAGGTGGAAGAGCACGGCTTGTGAGCAGAATCCATTACTGAGATTAGGCCAAAAGGCTGCTGGGAACTGGCTCTATGTCAAATCAATGATTCTTCACAAAGAGTCATCTTCCTTCTGTCTTAAAGCCCATTTTGCAACGTGATTTTTAAGTACAAAATACAAAATATCCGAACATTTATGTGCTAAAAGTTAAGTAGCGGAGGAAATGAGAAAACTCAGGAAGGTTCAGGGTTTTCACGGGGTGATGACAACGTGACAGGCTCCTGGAATGGCCTGGTAGTGGCTGCAAGCATCCCATGTGTTTTTATCTGAGGTTGCAGTCTCCAGGTCTGAAAGGACAGGCGAGAAATCCAGTGGAGGTTTTGGCAAACAGGATGTCACTCCTTTGATTTGCTCAAACAAAACCTCAACTGTGATAACCCAATGCGTGAATTTAAGACAAAACACGTCCCTTCAGGTGCAGGGGAGGTCAGATGTTCAGAGTTTTGGGTAGTGGCTGTTCTGCCTGAACAAGAAAAAACAAGAACCACGAGTGTCACACCCCCCATCTCTGACGGGGCTTGCTGGAGACACCTCTTGCACCCAGCTGTCATCGAGCTCTTGTACAACATCCTCTGTTTTCATCAATGAAAAACCCAGAGTGAGATTCAGAAAAGAGCTTGGGACAAGTGTAGGAAACTAGAAAAACAACCCCCTGTTTCACTAACGTGGGCTTGTTGGAATGGATTTGGCTTCAGACTGTACAAGGAAAAACAGTTAAAGAATTTGGAAACACCTTGTTTTTTCTATCAACATAACTGCAGTTTACTTGGCCATAAGGAGGTTAAAATGTTACTGCTGCAAGAATTCAAAGTTCTGCAAGTTCTGAAATTCGAAGAAACTCTATTTCAGCCTTTTTTTTTTTTTTTAGGTTAATTACTTTTAGATGTTAGAGTTTACAGCCCAGTGTACCCTTCAAGAAAAACACATTGCTGCGTCAGATCAAAGCAAGGGAAGGACCAGGCAGTCAAAAATAACCTCATGTTTTGAGGGTGTGCTGCTGCCTGGGTGTCTCAGCAGGAATTGTGTTCCAGGCACGTTGGGATCGGCTCAGCCGGAGCCTGGTGAGATGTGGAGGAGAACAACAAACCAGGGAACACGTGCTCAGGGTTGGTTGTAGGATACCCTGTTTTCAGGCACTCAGAAACAGCAGGCTGTTGTGCCTTTGGATTGGAAGGGTGTGTACAGTTGATTTGAAGGTCTGGCTGTCAGTGAAGGCAATCAGGAGGTTTTGTTTCTGTTCACAAACCTGCGTTTTTGGGCCGTGGTGTGGAGCTGGTCCCCCTTCACACCCAGCCTTTGCTCCTCCCTGCTGTGTGGGTGGCAGATGCTCCGTGTTTGGAGAGGAGCAAACAGCATTTTTCCTCTCTTTCTGTGCCTCTCACAAGCTTCACTCTTTGATGGACTAAGAGGTATTTTAAGATGAAGGGCTCCTGCAGGAATTCTGTGCAGTGGCAGAGTTGGTTGACTGAAACCCCTTAAAAGCAGGGTTGTTTTGCACATCTCTGCAGACCTGGTTCCCAGACCATCCCAGATGGGTTCACTGTGTTCCCCCAGAGGATTTGGGATGCTCTGTGAGCCTCCTGTCCCCTGGGGGAGGGCTGTGCTCTGCTCTGCTCGAGCTGCTGAGTCAAGAGAACCTCGTGATGGGAAGGGTGGGGTGGGAGTGAGGAGGAGCCTCTTGCTGGGAGAATTTGAAGCTCTCACATGAGTTTCCTGTGTCTGCAGTGGTTGTGTTGGGCTT
Organism: Lepidothrix coronata; assembly: GCF_001604755.1. NCBI lineage: Eukaryota > Metazoa > Chordata > Aves > Passeriformes > Pipridae > Lepidothrix > Lepidothrix coronata. The sequence goes on from NW_016690393.1 coordinate 1,266,925, forward strand.
AGGGTGAGATAAGAGATGCTGCTGTCCCTCAGTGGGGCTGTTCAGGATGCTCAGTCCCTTCCTGATGTGTTTTAATGTGTGTCAGTCCTTTTCTTCACCCTCTAGTCCCTGGGCAGAAGCTGCTACTGATCCCAGGACTCTGAGACATCCAAAATCTCCCTCAATATCCATCTCTGTCTGAGATCTATATGATTGACTTCTCATTAGTACCATAATTAGTGATAAAAATGGGAGTAAAGAAGCAGCAAAGTCATCCATAAACATTGTAGGGGAGCCTTCCTTTTTTCTTTGTTTTGAAGAATGCTGATGGAAAGTGGTTTTGGGACCTTGGAATAATTCAGATGCACTTTCCTTTCCTGAAAGGAAATTTGATGTTGCCCTTCTAATTCCCCTCTATTATTCAAAATGTGTGCAAATAATGGAGATTTAAAACTCTTAGAAGCAAAGCAGGGAAGGCTGTATTAAGCTTTGCCTCTGCTTCAGAGTCACCACTAAAGGGATGTGCTTCCAAACAAATACCCACAGCATGTAAAATGAATCACTGCTCCTTCCTGGGGCATGGAAGAGCTCCCTTCATCCTCTTCCTCCTCACAAGTCCTTGGTGGCAGTTTCTGTTCCTGATGCCCAGGCCCAAGTGCTTTCTGGGGTGTCAAAGGGAAGCAGTTTCCTTGGTTCCAATTTTGCACTCAGTCCCAGTTTCTCCCTTTTTTGGAGCTGCCTGAGCTCTCTGCTGCAGCAGGGCCTAGGGTGGCTCTAGAAGCTGTGGTGAAATGTTGCTTTCAGGGAGGATCTTTCAGGAGCAGAGGAAAGTCCCAGCAGTGTTGGAGTTTAGACTTCCAGCCTCTCTCATCCCCTAAACGTCCTTCTGGGACGTCAGAAAATTCTAGAAAACCATCATCATGTTTATTCCAGGCTCTGGCTGCTTCCTCATTGCTGGTCAGAGGCCACCTACGGTTGTATTTAGTTTATGAACTGTTTTAAAATGAAGTGTCCCTGAACTGTGGGCTGCAGGATCCTCGTGGAACACCAGGGATGTGCTGCACAGCACGTTGTGTCGAGGCAAAAGATCAGCACTGGAGTCATAAAACCCCAAACTGGTTTGGGTTGGAAGGGACCTTAAAGATCATCCAGTTCCAACCCTCTGCCACAGAATTACAGGCGACTTCCACGGCGTCCTGTGCCACTGGCCATGTAAGATCTGACTTTGTGACTTTGAGGGAAGCCTGGGAGCTCTCTCCTCTCTCCAGATGACGTGTCCAGGTTCCCTTCCAGGCTCACTTTCTTGTGACACACCGTTCAACCTCCAGAATTGTTTCCAGATGACTGATCTGCCTGTTCTCGATCTGAGCAGCCCTTTCACAGTTCTCTGTTTGACCAAATGCAAACTTGTTGGGGCTTGTCTTTGTCCTGGACCGTGTTCATGGCCTGTAGGTTCTACCAACTCCCTAATCCCTTGCTCATTTTGCCCTGCTTTGTTATAATATAGCTCAGAATATGCATCATTACAATGATTTTCTTTCACTTTGTGTTTTTCAAAGGGCAAAGCAGTCCTGCCTTAAGATTAAACTTCACTTAGAGTGAAACATGAACAGGACAACATCTGTTAAGCCTGATATAACAGTGCTCTGCCACTGTGCTTTGTCCCACTGGTTCAGAGCAATGCCTTGTTTATCAGTGCTTTTCTTGCCTTGCTGAATTTTGTGAACATCATTTCTTTGGTGGGGGGGAGGGGATGCCTGCTCAGAGTAACTCAGAGTTTGACTGTAGATTTTTGGCACCCACTCAAAATTGTTTGCTTGGCTGAGGTGGCGAGTTCCACTTTGTAGGATGAAAGCAGTCGCTTCCTGCTCTGTGCTCCAGCAAAACGTTCCCTTTGGCTTGGCTGGCATGCGGCTCCCCGGAGTTCCTGCGGGAGGAGGGGAAGGGAGCGGTGGGAAGCGGGACACAAGCGGTGGTTCAGCAGTTTTGCCCGAGAGGGAGCTAAACATGCCCCATTAATGGGCTGAAGGCACGTGATCCGGCTCCAGCCACTGTCCTTCCCTCCCCGAGTTCAGCTGCGATGTCAGGAAAATCCAGGCAGCAGGGACTGGCTTTGGCATCACATCTGAAAATCGCGGCGGTCGGAGTTTTGGCGGGAGGGGGGATGAGGGATGAGGGATGTGCAGTTTCCCTGTGGAGACCGAAGGCCCCGCAGTTAATTCCTGTTCCCTTCCCTCTCTTCCAGGGGCTGATAGTTCTCGGTGAAGCGTCACCCCCTGATCCTGCAGTAGATGATTCGTCCCGTCCCGTTAGAGCCGAAGTGAAGCTGGAGCCTGGGGCTGACCGGCTGGTAAGTGCCAGCAGCGGGACTGACCGAGTCCAGATGCTTCACCTGCACAAATTTTGGGAAGGGAAGGGTCATCCCTAAAGCTGTGGGGGAGAGGGATGCTCCAATGGTGGGACTGTCCTCCTGGAGCAGCTCCTCTCCCTGAGTCCACGTGGGAATCGCTGCTCTGTCGGTCTGCAGCTCACCCCTTCCCACGTTATCTTGGTGTTAATAAGCAATAGGATTTAAACACCTTTTAGAACAGAGTTCCTGGGGACACCTTTGTAATATGCATTAGCATTTTGTGAAGCTTTAAAATCCCAACTAATCCTTTCCCTCCAGCAAAAAAGGTACCTCAAACTGGGAGCACCATGATTAGCAAAGACTGCTAAAGATGTGGCTATTAATATCTGCCTGAGCGTTCCCCCTTGGAAAGGGCACTAATGATTGCAGTGAGATGCACTGGAAACTATGCAGAGTGCCAGGTATTTATTATTTAATGCAGAAATGTAGGGCACAGACTAAAGGCTTGCTCAGCCTGCCTGTGATTACTTTTGATCCTGTGGGACACGTCGACGTATGAAAATGGAGGATTTGGAAGTTGTCGTGTAGTACGAAGAGAAGGGTGGTCCCTGCGTGGCTCAAACTTCTGCTGCCAAGCTGCAGCATTCCTGCTTTTCTGTCCCAAGCTGCAGCATTCCTGCTTTTCTATCCTAATGCCACGTCTGGGGAGAAACAGAGCATCACTGCAGTGGGAATGCTGGAGGTTCATGTTCAGTGTAGTTGACACAGGTAAAAAAACTTAACTGGAAGGGACCATAAAACTGTACTAGGAGTTTTTTCCTCTGTCCCTGGTAAGACTTTGTCCAGGATTTCCTGGTGCTGAGTGATAACATGAAATACAGTGAAATTTGTTATTAACACCGGGCTGCAGAGGGGTTATGACAAGTGATTGGAATAAAACCCCTCCTTGCTCAACACTGGCTTTCAGGTGTGTGTTTGGGGTTTAAGTCTTTAATTAGCAGATTAACTGAGCCCAAAACTGCCAGGGAGTTTGGTACAAAGGGCAGGTTTTGCTCAC
>NW_016690393.1:1270950-1296689 GCF_001604755.1 Lepidothrix coronata
CAGGGATCCAGGGGCAGCCACAGCTTCTCTGGGCAACCTGTGCCAGGGCCTCCCCACCCTCACAGGGAAGCATTTTTCCTAAAACCTGCTCTAAATCTGCCCTCCTTCAGCTTAAGGCCAAGTAGCATTAATACATAGTAAAGGCATTTTCCATCTGCTTACAAAATCATCACATTGTCCTTTTTTAGACTGTCTTAGGCAATCTTGGAATGTTTGGAACAGAAGGTGTAGGTTCCTGGTGAATGGAAAAGAAGCTGCTCGCTTCTCTTTTGCTGCTCACAGCCACCTCCCTGTTGCTGTGTTTACTCATTTCCTGCTTTTTCCCTTTTCTCATCCCTTTCACTCGGGTCTGAGCTCTCCAGTCAGACTTTTATTACTGCAGGGCTCGCTCTGGCAGGTCTGGAGGTACCAATGACACAAATCATAGACACTGAGAGCAGTGAAAAACAACATTTTCAGCGTAACACAGGCTGCAGGTTCCCACCTGGCACTTTCTTATGGCTACTCCTGCAGCCCTGCATCCCATCTTGGAGCCTGCTCCTGGAAAAGGTGTTTTATTCCCTTTCCACGGGGACACACACGTCATTCCACACTCCCAGCTCCTCTGCGGTGGTGCTGGAGGTGTCAGCCACCAGAATCCTGCCTGGAGGGTTCCTGCTTAATTAGAGCAGCTCGTTAGGGCGGGGTGTTGAGTCAGAGCCTTGATCTGCTCGAGCCAGAGATCAGCCCCTTTCCCGGGGGTTTGGACACTTACTGGAATGGTATCTCTCGGGCCTCTCCTGGAGAGGTGCTTATCATTCTGGCACTCCCCAGGCTGTGAGAATTAGGGGCTTTCCCCTCCCCCCCAGACTGTCAGAGTTAGAGGCCCATCTGCAACGTGGAATAAGGGGAGGAATCCATCCTGTCTCATCCCCAGCTCCCTTTGGATCTCAGCCTCTCCTGAGTGCCTCCCTTGGCCGGATGCATGTCCTTGGGCATCGGCTTCCTACGTGGGATGTGGCTGATAATCCCTGGGAGGAACTAATCCTATCGCCAGTGGAGGGAAGGGCTTTGCAAATAAGGCCTGGGAATATCTGTTGGGAACTGGAAGCTCAGTAGGTGAATAAATATTTTTGCCTGAAGATGGAAATAACACGAAGCCCTGAAGACATAACTTGGCTGTTGAGATTGATTCCTCGCTTGGATTGCTCGTCTGGCGAGGGGGTGCACTCAAAATAGTCAGTAGTTAGGGGGTTGTATCTATTCATAGGATAAGGTCTGACCCTGCCTGGTTTTGTTTGGGATTTTTTGGGAATACGGGGAACATTCCTGGTGTTGGCTCATGACTCCCTGCCCACACACAGCTGCTTTCCTGCCCTGAGGGCCCCTGGTAGTCTGCTGGTTTCATGTGCAATGAGCAGATGTGCTACAGCTCAATGTTTGACGCCCCTCTGAGAGTCCTGTGGATCCTCAAGACCTGGAGTTCCAGCCCCAAAACACAGAGAAGAGCTCAGTCAGGAGCATGGATGTGATCCTGAACGCTGCTCTGGATCCCAGCCTCGGTGCCCAGCCAGCCCTGGAGGATGGCATGGAGTTGGGCAGTGCATCCAGGAGGAGCTGCTGTGGGAGCTCTGAGTGCAGGAGGTGTTGGCTCTTGTGGGCCACGTTGGTGCACACCCATCTCGGGGTGATAAGCTGAGCCTGGGCTGCTCCTGATAAATACACGTTGGATTGATGCTTCCCAGCTCCTCCACGGGAAGCAGCCAAGTCACCCTCTATCCCTGTCTTTAACCACTGAGCCGGAGCCAGCTCTTGGAGAAGAGGTTCCTCCTTTAAGACCCTTTGTGGAGAAGCAAATAAATACCCGATTTCAAAAGAGCTTCTGAGTCATGTGTCCCCGCCCTGCTGAACCGGGGCTGCCTCCGGCGGAGCCGTCACGTGAAGGCTCAGCCGTGCCAAGCCTCTGGAAAGCAGAGGGAAAGTGTTCAGCTGCTGCCCTGCCCTCACCTCCCCGGGGTACCGGGTTTACCTGTGTCTCAGGTGGGATCTGATCTTGCTCAGACCAGGTGGCGGATGAGCCGGTCGGTCCCATCCCGTCGGATTCCGTCTCTGCTCCCCCGTGGAAGAAACGGCTTTTTCAGCAGAAGTGTAGAAACCCCAGCAAAGTTCCTCAAACAGGCGCAGGCAGAAGTTGTCTGTGTTGTTGGAAATGGCCCTTCCCTGGGTGACTCAGGTCTCTGCTCTTCTGGAAACCGTTAATCCAGCGCTGCCCTGGCCTGGTTTAGTTGCTCATTGAGTTGGGGGTGATTGCAGGGAGGATTTAATCAGTGCAATCTGGATGGATTTGGGATGGAGTCAGGGACAAGTCTGGACATCTGTATGGGGGTCAGAGCTCTGCTTTTGCCTTTTTTATTGGTACTTGAGTTGCACCACTGGTGTGTGCACAGAGGGGGAACCCCAGCTGCAGACAGGGCAGGGAGTGTGGGAAGTGCTGCAGGAAGGAAGAAATGAAGTTTAGCCCAGGGAGGAGCATGTTTGACACCAAAACCGAGGGACTGCAAGGCTGAGACTGGGGGTGTTGAGTGCCAGGGATGTGGTACAGCTGGACCAAGCTGTCACCTGCTGGGATGGGGAGCAGGAATGCCACTGGTGGGAGGCACCAAGCCAGTGTGTCCTTGGAGGCTTGGGCAGTCCTGCTGCTCCCTGCAGAGCCAGGCAGTTCGTGTTTCAAACTGAAGGCAGAAGGGATTGTAGAGCACAGTGTCTTTAACTCAGTGTTTACTTACTTTCCTCTGCCAAAAAGGTGTTTCCAGCTTTGTGTTTATCTGGCACTTTTAGCATTACACACTTGCCCTGCTTGCATCCCAACCCCGCAGTTAAAACACTTTCCAAAGTGCTTTTGGGACCGTGTTTGCACAGGCAGTGAGTTAAAATGCAAATTCAGTTTTGCAAGTCTGTTCTCCTCTCCCTCCCCTCCCATTTTCCCCCAAAGTGCTTGGACGGGACCTTTCAGCACAAACCAAACTGCAGGAGAGCCTGCGAGGTTTACAGGTGGTGATGAACTTGTTTGCACCACGGAGACAAAATGCTAAAATCTCCTTAAAGCCCTCAGCCTTTCATGCTCCTGGTTGCCTGAGGGGAATTAAAGTCCTTTGGATCTTGGAATGAAAGCGCTGCCGTGTATCCGTCCTCTTGCTGCTCCCTAAGAACTCCTTGTGTCCCTGGTCTCATGTTCACACAGTGACTCCTGAACCCTGGTTTGAAGTCCTGTGTGGAAATCCATGGCCACAGTGCAGAGTCCTCAACTAGAATCCAGGAATAAGAAAGTTTGTGGTTGTTTAAGAAGCTTTTTTTTTTTATTAATTTATATTTTTCCCATCCTTCCTTAGAGTGTTTCTGGATCCCAGCCACTAGAAAACTTGGGTATTTCTGCTGCAAATACTCCTGAATCCCATCCCACCAAGCCCTGTGGAGCACCAAGACCCGTCAATGGAGTTATTAACACGTAAGCTGCTGGGATATTATGGGAAGAGTGGGATTTTTATGATCTTGACAACATCTCATCGGAAACCAGCCTGTAACTGGGTTGGTGATGGTATAAAATAGTCTCTTTTTTTTCCAAAAGCACGGTGGTGCATCGTGCTTGGAAACATTTTGGAGGGGATCGCTTGCTTGAGGTTTTCTGCTGCATTGTTTTGCTGAAAATGGAATTAAGCTGAGCTGTGTTTACACGAACAGGCCCCGCAGGCAGCCGTGCACTGAGCACGGGCAGGGCTGGTTTCTTCACGAGTATTTTTAATACACTTTGCAAATCGTGTGATCCAAAGGTACCAGTGCCCCACTTGCAGAATTACCTGTAACCACTGACCCACTTTTCTGGAGTTACCGAGGACCGCAAATCCCGCTGATCTGGGGAGTAAAACTTCCTAAAGTCTTGGTTCCTCCAGGCTGGTTCTGTTGGGTAAATGAAAACAAGTGGAAGACATTCCACGATGCTGCAGGGTCGAACCACTTGAAACCCCTTGAAAACCATTGCACTTGCTCAGTTCCTTGAGGGAGGCAGGAGAAAAGAGAGGGAAAACGGGAAGGAGAGAGGGGTGGATCCTGCACCGATGGAGCGCGAGGAAGCGTAGGAATCACGGATCAAGGAACCCGTGGCTGCAGCTGGAACACTGCAGGCTGTAACAGAGCCCTTTGTATCCCTGTAGCCTTTGAACTGCACAGCCTTAGACCACAGGGCTTTCATGTTTTGCATTTTTAGAAATGAAACACTTGCAGAAAAGACATGAAAAGGTTCCGTAGATGAGGCGCTGCTGTGCTGGGATCTGGCCGGGGCACGGGGGCATTGATGCCGGGGATGCTGCGTCCTTTGTGTGTGAGGAAAGAGGTTAATCTTAACACTGCACCTCTCTGCTGAGAGTTGTTACAGGTAGAGAGCTCAGATATTCATCAGAATCAACTTTACATCGGGGTTAAATATTTTTTTAATAAAATTATGTGTTCTCTGGCATTTAGACTCATGCAAACCTGTTGTCTTAAGGTTCCCTGAGCTGTAATTCTGGAGGAGGCTGAATTCTGAGATTAAAGCTGTTCAGGTCTAGAGTGGCTTTTGCTCTGTGACTGGCTTTAAATAATGTTTTTTGTTCAGGAGCTTCCAAAGGTATTTTGTCAAAGTTTCAATGGTGGGAAAGTGGAAGGTGACCGAAGTAAAAGCAGAAATTAGAGCTGGTTTAATAAAAGCTGTCACCTTGTGAACTGCAAGGCTTTAAACTCAGCTTGCAGTGTTTGCTCAGGTGTGAGCCGCCAACCTGCCTGAGTGAGTAACGGGGTCTCATTCTCCTCCCTTCTGGGCCAGTCTTCAGCCTGGCCTGGCAGAACACGCTCAGGGAGATGGCCAGGAAGCTGAGGAGCTCCTGCATAAAAAGCAACGACTGAACCTGGTTCCTGCCCCCTCGGACGGGACGTGCGTGGCCGCGCGCACCCGCCCCGTCCTGAGCTGCAAGAAGCGACGGCTCGTCCGACCCAGCACCATTATGCCCCTCTCCAAAAAGGTCAGTTTGGCTTTTTCTGATATTATTTTTGTTATAAAAGGGGGAAAAAATAACAGGGGGGAAGATGGGACAGTGAGGCTTGAAAGCCTGCTGGAGAAATAAAGGAGAAGCTTAATTTGTTGGGAGATTTTTTCTCTGCTGATGCTGGGGAGGGAAGATGCTGAACTCTTTGAGTTTTCTCATCCAAAACCAACCAGCCTGAGGTGAACTCAAGGCTAAGTAGTTCAGTGTGGCACGGTCTGAGCAGTTAAAAAGAAACCCTGTGAAGTCAAGTATCAGGAAACCTGAACTCTGACACAGGAATTAACACAGCCCCAGGAAGTCCCTGCTGCTGCTCACAGAAAAACCACAGTTGTCTGCCCAGGCACAAATGGCATGTCCTGCTTAGGTGATTGTGTTTGCTTCCAGTGCTTAAATTTGGAAGTCACTGAATGCCCTGACTGTTTCTGGTTTTGTTATCTGGATTTTCAAAAATTTATTTTATACTCTTCTCCCTTATGCAGAATTCATTCAGTGGAAATACAGTTTATTGCCTGTATGAGGAAGGGCTGTGCTTCATACTTTTTAATTTCTCTTAGGAACACCCTAAACTGTCAGTTGGAAGGAACAGAGTGAGAAATTGAGGAAATAAGGACCTTTTTTGTGCATACGGAACCACAGATGGCAAAAATCCACTTACCTTTGAGTCAGAGGGTTTCAAGTCAAACTTTCCCACAAGGGTTCGGGGGGATTTTCACTCTGTTTTAAAGAGAAGCTCAGAAAGCAGCATTTTTCTGAACAAAACAGATTCTTGCTCAGCTGAGTCAGCTTTAACTGATCCCTCATTTGCAGTTTTATCTGGGGTGTTTCTGGGAGAGCTGTGCAGTGATTACTGGCAACATCTTCAGTGGTTTGGAAGTGTAGGAACTGTCTCAGGGATGATGCTGAATTGTGCCCTCGGTGTCTGAAGAATTGGCCGTTGATTCTGTGTTAGATCTTCATTGTAATCACCAAATACATTTGATAATCAAGGATGGTTCAGGAGAGCAGTTCCAAGGATGGAAGAAGTGCCAGATATCAGGGGGTTTCTGTGGACTCCTCCAGTTGTTCCAGAGAAAGCTGAGTCATGGCTGAGTCCTGCTCCAGAAATACCGTGTTGTCCAGTTGACCACACTCTCCTGTCTGGCACAAAATGGTTGTGGATTGGTGGAACCAGAAATAACAACCAGGGGAGACCAAAGTTTCAACAGAGATCATCCATCATCACTTGAAATGTTGAAGTTGGGAGATGTCCTGTAGGAAAGAGAAGTGATCTAAAGGTTGAGTGTGTGTAGCCTGCGTTGGTAACAGTGGCAGGATTACCTCACTCCTGGCACAGCCACCCTGGTTAGAAAGCCCTGTGGGGTTAATTTTTATTATTGTTTTAATTAATTCTCAGCAGTGGTACAACACTGCTGGTTCAGGCTCATTTTGGGATCCATCACAACATCCCCTGGGCAGAGCAGAGGAACTGCTCAGTTACCTCTTCCTCCTCCTCGCTGGGCACTGAAGTGGCTGCCTGTTGCACTTGCCCTCAGTGAATTATATTTGATTTATTTTAGATAATTTTTCTTCATTTATGACATGAATGGGTTTCCAGCTCTTTCCTTCAAGGTGTTTGTAGCCCTCCCAGTCGAGTGTTTTTTGCTGTGGATATTCTCTTCCATCATTCAAGTCATTCATGGAAATGATTTGACTAATTCTGCCTCAGAACAGGTTTCTGCAGGATCCAGTTTGAGCCATTCTCCCATTTTGATGTGGAATTGTGGGTTGTTGTCTCTGCATGGGATTTACATCCAGTTGTGTGTCTGCCTGCAGTGGTTTAATATAAATGAAGTCTGTATAAAGCCTATAAATCTGTGAATTGAGAGCCTGTCCTGGATTAGGGAACAAGGTTGAAAAACACCTTTGTCACTCTGTAGATGTCCCTGTAAGTGTCAGCTCTTGGCATATAAAGATGGCTCTGACCCATCTGAACTAAAAATGGTGCTTTTTTCCCGCTCTCTGACAACTGAATTATGCTGCCTCATGATTTTTATAAATGAGGTTTCAACCTAGATAAAATTAAACACTTTTAGTCAAATTTAGCAGCTGTTAAACTGCCTGTGCTGGTGAGCCGTAGTTTTCAGTTGTGTTTATGCAAAGTGAAATGGTCCTCTCATGAGGCCGCACTAAATTCACAGGTTTTATAGAATGCACATTAAAAAAAAGGTGTGTAAGTAATATATACCTTTTAATATAATTTTATATACATACATATAGAGAGAGAGAGACACAAGGTATCTTAAAACAAACAAACAAAAAAGCAGTGACCTTTGGGATGTTTCTAACGAGCAGCCAAGTGGGAGTGTGTGAAGAGAGCCCTTAGACACGTTGACCTCTGATGTGTTGACCCTGTTTCTTGTCCCTTTTCCAGGTCCACCGTAACAACCTGGCCCGTTGTAGCTGTGACGTGAACCCCTCCTGTGCCCTGTGTGGCACTCGGAGCTCCACGACTCTGGAAATCCAGTATGATGCCCCTTTGCTGGAGCGCCTCTCCCAGCTGGACTCCTGTATCCATCCTGTCCTGTCATTCCCAGATGGTAAGTGCAGCACCCACGGGTCAAACTGGGGCCTGAGGTGGGTTACAGGGGATGCTTGGAGGTGCTCCAGAGCCTGCTCCTCCATCCTGGCCTTCCAGGGGAGGTGCAGATCCCTTGGGAACAGCCAAACTTGTCCATCTGCTGGTATTTTTAGGATTAGAGCATCTGATCCGCTCTGAACATGTGTTTTGGGAATCTGACCTGGAGCCTCACTGGTGGTGGAGGAGCCAGGCAGTGCCTGGGAGTCTGTCCTGGGCTGGGGCCTTTGGTGCTCTAAACCACTTGTGAAATGTTTGCTTCTGCAGAGTTTATTCACCCAGATAAAATGATTTGTGGATTGGTTGGTCACAGGAAATTCTTTTGACCTTGTAAGGAATTGTAAATGGTCTTCCATGGTTCAGAGGGTACAGAAAGCAGGGATGTTCCCATTAAGACACTCGTTTCCCTGTGTTACAGCATCAGGGTTAATCATCATTAAGAGGAATAATTAACCAGCCCTGACTGGGGGTATTCACAGATTTCATGTGCAGGGACTTTTCCCAAGGGAAAAATAGTTTCCAGAGTCTTTTGCTTCCTAAGCTCCCAAATTAAATACAAGCCTGTTCTTTGACCAAAAACTGTTGGCTTGGATGAGATTGGTGTCCATCTGTCATCTTATCCCTCTGATCCCAAAATACAGGACCACGAGGGATAGGAACTGATACTTTTATCAGGAGAGCTGGGCAGTGCATGGATCAGAGTGTTCCTTCCCCTGGGATCAGTTCATGGCTGCCTGAGGTGTAAAACACCTCTGCCAGAGCAGCTCTGGCTGCCCCTGGATCCCTGGAAGTGTCCAAGGCCAGGTTGGACAGGGCTTGGAGCAGCCTGGGCTGGTGGAAGGTGTCCCTGCCCATGGCAGGGGGTGGCACTGGGTGATCTTTAAGGTCCCTCCCAACCAAAACCATTCTGGGATTCTAATCCTGGCAGGAAGGTGTGTGGCCCTGCTTCCCATGGGGATGTCAGATGGTAGGTGCAGGTTAAGTCACTGGGCTAATGTGTGGGTTTTGGGTTAAAGCTCCAGCTTTTCACAAACTTTGTGTGACATTAGGAAGTGCAGGGAGTGTCTGGGAGCAATTAATCTGGCATCTTTCACTAGCACTATATTTAAACCAGACTAAAATAGTAAATTGGTGCTATTTTTAAAAACTAGATCCCTCCCCTCCCAGAGAAACAGCTCTGCTCAGGAGTGCTCAAGGAACTGAACGAAATCCTGAAGCAGGAATTTATTTCCTGGTTTGACAGCACTTGGGATCCTCTGTCCATAGGGTTAAATCAAATATCCTGGGAAGTGGGGAGAGAACCTGTTGGGTTCTATTGCACCACAGCCACCAGGCAAATCATCTCATCCCATGTTCTTCCCGTTTTTAGGGTCCCCTGCAGCCAACTCACGGGGTAAAAATCTGTTCTGGCTGCATGAGATTAAAAAAACTTCGGGTTTAAAACTAATTGCTGTAAAGCTTAAAGCACCTTACACAGAAATACCCATTTCCTGCTGCAAGATTAACTTTGATTATTCACTAATGCTCAGTGCAGTTCTCTAGGGTTGATTTTTGGAATGGGGGTGCTTTTCTATCCCAAAAAGAGCCAGGTGTGACGTGTTCAGGGGGGGAATTGCCCTGCCTGATGCTGTCAGTGGGCAGTGAGGTGTCTCCCTGCCCCATGAGCATTAATCCAGGACGGGGCTGGGGCTCCTCCGTGGTGGTTTTGGGGCTGGGTGGGTGTCCAGAGGCTGGGCCAGGATTCCTGGCTCGCTGGAGCCTGGCTGGGAGCTGTGAGCATGTGCTGACTTTCACTTTGAGCCCGTCTCTCCGGGCTCTCCGGTGCCAGCAGCCGGGATCTCCGGAGCAGTTTGCCAAGGGCAAAATTGCCAGGAGGCTGCGGGAGGAAAAAGATCATTTATTCATTTATTCCTCTGGCAGCCAGCGAGGCTTTTAACCCCTGCACTTGTGCTCCGTCAGCGCTTTGTCCCCTTTTGTCCCCTGCCTTGCAGGGTGGTGTGGTGGTGCTTGTTTTTTTTTTCTGGTTCATCTGATTCCTCGCTGGGAATTTTCGGATGATGTAATAACCTTGGTGGGAGGATGAGCGCTGGGCTCAGTGTGGTTGCCATCTGCTGGTCCCTGGGAGCCCTGCACTGCTGCCCGAGGAGGAAGAGGAGGGAGCGATGGTGTCACTCGCTACGCGGTCCCTGCTGCCAGCAGGGCAGTGCCAAACCACCAAATAACTCATTTTCTGCTGACAACTTTCTCTCTTGGTGTGTTTTCTCTCCCTTCAGCCTCTCCCCTCCTTCCACAGATGTGTGGGATGTGAATTTTGAGGAGAAAGCAAAATATTAGCAAAGAGCAGAGACCATTTTCCCAAAGTCTGACCACTCCAGTGGCTGGCATCATCCCTAAAGGAACTGGACCCTTTCTTTTTTTTGATGCATGTCCCCATAAACCAGCAGTGGTGACCTGAGAGCTGCCACCACTCTGTGACAGCCCTCCTTTAGCAAAGGGTTGGGGTTAAACCATCAAGGTACTTGGAGTGCAGCTGTCTTGGTTTTTTCCAGGGAGCCTGGTCCCCACTGATTCCATCCCATACCCTGCCAGCTCCCTCCATCCTGTTTGCCTGCCTGGATCTTCTGGGGCTTTCCAGTCCTTAAAATTAGGAGGGAAATATTGGGAGAGGTTCAGATGTCAGCCAGCAGGGCTTGAGTCTCTGCCACTCGCCCTCTGAGGTGAAAAGGGAAGAGCTTTATTCCTTGTGCCAGGGCCTGGGAAGGTTCATCCCTGCTCAGGCCAGCTTCAAAGTCCCTGTGAAAATGTCACATGAGCTTGAGAGATGTGGGGGAGGGATATTGGTGCTCCTGATGCTCATCTTGGTGCTTTTAACTCCCACTTGTGCGTGTCCTGGTCCGTACTGGGGAGGAGAGGCAGAGGGGTGACCTGTCACACCACAAATCCTGGTGTATACCTCATGGATGTAGATGGAGAAGATAAATTCACATCTCAGTGGTTTTCTTGATAACCCTGAAGGGTTTAAGGCTTTTCCCAACTAGGATTTTGGCTCTTGGGAATATAAAAGGGAGATGGGTCTTAGAAGAGACTTAGGCAGTGGTGTTTGGTGCTCACATCTGGAGTGTGAACCTCTGAGTATGAAAAGAAGTGAGGCTGGAGTAGTTTGCTGCTCCAGTTATTGGTTTTTATTCCCTACCTTAGCCTGTCTGCACAAGGAATACACAGAATAACCTCATCAGTGTTCCCTCTTTTGGCTGAGGTCAGAGTCAGGTTGTGTGGGATTTGGGAGAAACAAAGCTTGAGGAAGGTGAGCAGGGATAGAGCTTGCTGGGGTTCACAGCAGCACAGCACACTTGTGCTCCTTGGAGGTGGGAGGATCAAACCCTGGATTACTGTGATCCATGAAAGCACAGGAATTCAGGCTCCAAATGCATCAGCTTCCCGGGTAATTATGTGAGTTTATTCTCGGGTGGCTCCGTGCTCCAGGCAGGGCAGTTACTCCTGCTCTTGGAGCCTCTCAGTTGTGCTCACTCACACAACTTCCTGGGATTGAGGTGCCACATCAGGCAGATTAACATCCTACAGTACCTGGTTGGCTTTTGGCTTGACCTGAAATGGAGGATTTAAGCTGAATTTCTCTCTCCCAGCCCAGATTTGATGTGCTGAGATACCTCAGATTCTTGGAAGTCAGATCTGAGGTAGCAGCACTGAGCGTGGCAGCACATGAGAGAGACCTCAGGGGTGAAGACACATAGTTTTTCTGACAAAGGCTTCCTTCTCCTGCCAGGATATACTTGGGCTGTGAATCCTGTAGAAAAGTCCTTTTCTCAAAGAGCTGCAGATCAGAAATGTTGGGTCCTATTGCAGATCCTTTCTGACCATGAGGAGGTTGTAGGCAACCCTGGGTCTTACAGTCAGTGCCTGTGTGTTCACCGGGGCTGTTCTTACTGGGGGGACCGGGAGAGGGTGATGGGACCACAGCTTTTGGTTGCACTTTAATTTGGATTCCGTGTCCTGTGTCCCCCTGCAGATGTGCCGACGAGCCTGCACTTCCAGAGCATGTTGAAATCTCAGTGGCAGAACAAACCCTACGAGAAAACTAAACCTCCCAAAAAGCTGTCGCTCAAGCACAGAGCCCCCATGCCCACCAGCCTGGCAGACCCTGCCCGCAAGGACCGCCACAAGCTGGTCAACTCCTTCTTCACCGCAGCCAGTAAGTGTTGTCCCTGCCCAGCCTGGTACCCGACGGTCTGGGTGGAGAGAGGAGGAGGAGGAGGAGGAGGACACCCTTCAAATTCCACTCTTGGGGTTGAGGCAGTCCAGGGCTGAAGGTGAAGTGTGTGCAGGCAGTGCAGCTCAGGTTCGTAGGGGCCTTTTCTTGCTTGGTGTGACCCGGGCAGTGCCACAGCTCGCTCAGCCCTGAGCACACCCCTCCAGCACCCCAAGGGTGTGTGGAGCCTGACCTGTCTGGATTCAAGGAGCTGGTAAACTCTACCTGAGCCTCCTGTGCCAACAGAAAGAGAGGTGAAAACAGGCGTTTCATAGCTCTTTCTCTGTTCCCCTCCTCAGAGCGCTCACATCAAAAATCCCAACCAGACAAGGCACACAGGCCGCCTTTAGACGATTTTTCGGCCGTGGCCAAGGCCGAGAGAGCGCCAGAGCGCTCTGCCCAGCCTGCTGCCCATGACAAAAAGAGATTGCGAGACTGCTCATCTGAGAGGAGTGAAGGTAGGCCCCCACGGGCAGGTGTCTCGGGGGGAGTTTGGGCTTTGCTGCACACCCAGCCTCTGTGGGGGCACGCACTGCTTTGGGCCGTGTCGCCACCGCAGCGACGCCTCGTGTGCTCTAACTGCTTCTTCCCCAGGGCCTGCCAGCCTGGAAGGTGCTTCTCTTTCCTGCAAAGAGCTCCTCAGCACTGGCCGTTTCTGGTGCACATGGTCCTCTTCTCTCCACCGCCGCCCACCCCCCTGGGTGGGTTTTTGTTTCTGGCTAATGTTGTTCTTCCCTCTCTCCCGCCCTCCCCGTGCAGTGTTGAAGCACCACCCGGACGTCGGCGGCCCGAGCTACTTGTCGGCAGCTGTGACCCCCACCCCTCACAGCCCCATAGCTCGGCAACTGTCCACCTCCTCAGAGGGCTCAGCTCCTGCCAGCTCCACTTCCCAGGGCACCTCCAGCACCGCCGTGAGTATCCGCTGCCTTTCCGGAAGGGTTTCTGAGCTCAGCTCCATCACAGGGGCTCAGCCTTTGAACAGTTCTTAGGCTGGACACTGCTTAGTGCTTCTCTTGCTGTGCTGGGCCTGTTGGTTCAGCTGATGGTGGGGTTGCTCTGACGTTGGGTCTGCAGGCGTTCCTGGAGGGACGTTGGCTGTGCAGAGCCAGTGAGCTGCAATTACAGGTTCACCATCAGCTCAGGAACTGCTGGTGAATGTTCCTGTTCCCAGCAGTCTCTTGGCTTTGCTCCACGTCCAGGTTCTGGTTTCTGGAGTTGTGTGGGGATGCCAGGAAGAGAAGGGCTGAGCAGCAGCAGTGCTGCTGCTGGAACAGGGAGGATGCCACTGGGACAGCTTCCCTGGGCTGTAAGTGGGGTTGGGGTCACGAGTCCATGGTACAACATAATCTACATAATATTTCAATTATACACAGGCTTCAGCAGTTGCTTAACTCAGACCATCTTCTGAGGCATGCTCAGCCTCCCAAAATGCTCAGGGAAATCAGGGTTTGGGACCTTTGTGCAGCTGTGTGGGTGAGCAGGACCCCTCCCATGTGCCCAGGACAGATCGATAGCAGAGCTCCTCCACCAGAGCCTGACCCTCGTTAGCAGAAGCTCTTGATTGAAGGATTGAATTCTGCTGAGCTCACAAGTGTCCCAGTGAAAATTTTAATTCTGTCTGGCCACCCCAGCTGGTAGTTTGGGCCACAGCAGGGACAGTGGAGCAGGACTCCTTGAACCCTGACAGGGAAACCAGGGTGAGTAAGAGGTGTCTGTCCCTGGCAGAGCTGAGGCACCACTTCCAGCTCAATCCCTTTGTCCCTGCTCCAAGCTTGTTGCTGTGGGGTTCCAGGACCCGGCTGGAATTCCCTGTGGAATTCAGTTGTTGCATCACCATCTGTGACACCAGTGAAGCACCAGGGTGTGAGAAGAACCCAGAAGAGCAGCAGTGGTTCAGCTGGAGTGTGCTCGGTGTTTTTGGGACAGCTCTCCTCAGCAGCTCGAGCACATCAAGGAGGCCTTTCCTTGGTTTCACACACCCACCTTGGTCTTCTCTCGCTGCTTTTTGTGCTGCATTTTTACAAGCTCCTTCAGAAATGCAAAATGAAGAGACTCCCATTCCCCGGCCGAGTCCTACAGGAGCATTCCAGGCTCCCTCCAGTGAACCAGATGAGGAGACTTCCCTTCCACAGCCGAGTCCCACAGGAGGATTCCAGGCCCTGGGCTCCAGGCTCTGGGCTCAGGGGCAGAGGTCCCGTGTTCAGGCGTCGCAGGCGGCCGCAGGTTTGCTCCCCAGCTGATGGGTCAGTCCCTGCTCCTGGCAGTGACACACTGGGATTTGGATTCCCTTGCTGCTGTGGCAGTAGCTGCCCATCCACTGCTTCCTCATCCAGCTTCATGCCAGCCCTGGGATTTGGCTGTGGCAGGTTCCCAACAGTTGGGTTCCCACATGTTCCTACACTGAGAGCCACAGGGATCTGAGGAGTCGGAGGATGTGGTGACTCACAGGTGACTCCTTGAGGAAGAGGGGCCCTTTGCATATCAGGGTGGCCCATGAGGATTCTTGTGACTGAACCATCAGCGCTGCTGTCACAGGTTTTTGAAGGAGCCAAGTGGTGGAAGAGCACCCAACATTCAACCAGGTTTAAACAGATCAATGAGGAGCTTCTTTCTCTCTTGGAACATTTATTCCAGTTGGAAGCACAGTGCAGATGGAGCTGTTGGGCTTCTGGTACAGCTGTCAGGACCAGAGATGAGCTCCTGTCTGATTGCTCTGCTCCTCCTCTGTCACAGGGTCACCTGGGGTGGGCCCAGACCCTGAGCAGGGCAGCCATTCCCAAACATGATGGTTCTTCCTTCTTCCTTGATGGTTTCTCACCTTCTGGCAGTAGAGAATTGGATTATATGGGACACTTTTCCTCTTGCAGGGTCAGTTTATCAGCTGGATCAGTGTCCTGACCCACCTGGCTGTGCAGCAACTGGTGCCAGTGTGGGGGTGGTGGCTGGAGCTCGGCAGCCCTGGCTCACCTTTTTTTGGTGCCTGCAGGGACCAAAGCCCTTGTTTGGACTTTCCAAGTGAAGGATTTTGGGATGGGAAGGGGACTTGGAGCAAGCAGTAGGTGACCTCCATTCTGATGCAAATTGCTCTTGGTTCTGAAGTGTCCATAGGTTGTACAAGGTCCTTTTTCCAGCAATGACTCCCAGTGACTTCCATGAATGACTTTCTAACGTGACAAAACCTACATCCCTTTCTCACGTGGTTCTTGTCTTCCCGTTGCAGCAGCCAAGGAGGAGGAGAGGAGAAAGTTCCTTCGATATCAACAACATCGTCATCCCGATGTCCGTGGCTGCGACAACGCGGGTGGAGAAGCTGCAGTACAAAGAGATCCTCACACCCAGGTACTGCCTGATCCCCCCTGGGGCTGTGGGGAAGGGCCTTGCTTTACTTATTCCTTGGGAATAAGGGAAAGTTTGGAAAACTGACCATCGATGGAGACTGGCTAAGTTAGGGAATATTTTGTTTGAGTGTCCCTGAGCATCAAGGTCAGCGGTCTCTCTGTTCAGTTTAAAGTCATCCTGGTTGTCCTCTTGTCCTGCTGCTGAGCCAGAGGTCCTGGAGGTTTCACAGCTCTGCAGGTGCCTGGGCTGGGTTAACCTTGCATTGCAGTCTCTTCCCAACTTCCCTCTTTCTTCCTCCTGGTCCTCCATGCCCTCCCCAGGCCCAATTCAGAGCAGGGAGGGAGGGAACCTGTCGCTGAACCAGAGGAAGAGGAGGAAATGCTGCAACCTCTGCTCTGCTTTCTCTGCCCTTGGCTTCAGCCACACTGCAGACCAGCGAGGTCTGGTGCTTAAAACTGAGCCTAAGTGTGATGCTCTTTGTCAGAGGGTTGTGTTTTCCCTTTCCCACGAGCCCATGTTGGTGGGGGGGTGTGTGTGTGCTGCTGGTTCTGGCTGTGCCCTGACTGTGCCCCTGGTGTTGTTGCAGCTGGCGTGAGGTGGATATCAGCGCTCTGAAGGCCAGCCCCGAGGAGGACAACGACGAGGTGAGAAGGATTTAGTTTCCCTGTTGGTGGTGGCTGAACAGTGCCCCCCGAGGGAGCAGACATGGGGACCTCGGCAGGGAACCAGCTGGTGTTGGTTCCTTTACAGGGAAGGCATGAGAAGCTGGGTTAACTGGCTGGGTGCAGCTGGATCCAAGGTCTGATTGCTGTCAGGAGACCTCTCTGGGCACCAGTCTTTTTGTGGAACAGTCTCATGAAGAAATCATGACCAGCCACTATAGTTATTATTAGTCACTATTTTAGCTAAATTGATAATGATATTTCTTTAAACCTCTGTGTGAGCACTTCCATTCTAGGATAAATGGCTTTCCTTTGCTTTTTAGTTCTTAATCTCTTCCTAAGTAGTGCTGACTCAGTTTAACAAGGTGCTCTCACACTCTCTTTAAGGATATGCCTCCCTCCAGGCACTGATCTCTTTTCAGGCACCATCCCTTCTCTCTGGTGACCAGTGACAGGACATGGGGGAACAGATGAAGCTGTGTCAGGGCAGGGTTAGGCTGGATTTTGGGAAAGGTTCTTCCCCCAGAGGGTGGTTGGCACTGACCAGGCTCCCCAGGGCAGTGGGCACGGCCCCAAGGCTGTCAGAGCTCCAGGAGTGTTTTGACAATGCTCTGAGGGACAGGGGGGGATTGTTGGGGTGTCTGTGCAGGGCAGGAGTTGGACTGGATGGTCCTTGTGGGTCCCTTCCAACTTGGAACATTCTGTGATTCAGTGATAAACATTTAAACCCTCATTGTAGCTCACGCTGGCAAAACTGCACTTAGATGGTTGTTTGATGGCAGAAAGCTCTGACCAGGCCCTGTGCCCTTCCCTTTCCAGGTCGAGGACTTGTCTGATTCGGCCTTCGCGGCCCGGCACGGGAAGTGTGAGGAGATGGAGCGGGCGCGGTGGCTCTGGAGCACGAGCGTCCCCCCGCAGCGCCGGGGCAGCAGGTACGGCACCATTCCCTCCAGGGGGTGCTCCTGGGGGGGCTTTGTTGGATCAGCTGATCCATACAAACGGTTTAAAGCTTGTGCTGCTGTTGGAAATTTTGGCCCCATCCAGCTCGAGGAGGGGCACAGTCCTGCTGGGGCGGGGGTGAGGTTACACCCTGGTTTGGTTGCCGACAGCTCCTGCACCAGCTGTCAGGATTCTGCTTTCTCAAGCACTTTGCTCCAGAAGTGTGGGAGCTGCTGTGCCAGCTTGGGAGTCCAGAGGAGAGCACAAGGGCTGCGGTGGGCATCGTTCCAGAGCAGGGAGCAGGGGCTGTGCTCACCCTGCCCCATTTACACACACCTTAAGTTCCCCTGGTCGTGGGACACTTGATTCCCTCTCCACAGTGTCTTTGTGAGTGAGTGAGTGTCTAAAACCTCCCATGGATCTCATCAGAAACCTGCACTAGAAGAGGTTGGCTTTTCTCCATCCCATTTTCAGTGGTTTGGTTGGTTGGTACTGCTCTGTCCTGGGGCAGAAGTGCTGCTGATTCCCAGCTGGGTGTGACTGCGCTGCCTCAGCCCCGCGGGGGTTTTGGTTTCTCGGTCGTTGGGGTTTCTGCAGGAACTTCTGCAGGTGCCAGGGTGGCCTTTGTCAGACCCCACTGGTGCTGCTGCTGCCCCGTTTCCTCTGTGCGATTCCAGCTGCGATTCCCGGTGCTCCTGGAGTGTGTGGGATGTTTTGGTGTTTCTTTGCAAACTTCTTCAGCCCATGTCTTACATCTGATAGCGCTTCCCCATGGCTTTGTTCCTCTGGAGACCCTTTTTGTGAGGAAGGATGTTGGTAGAAGGTGCCACGTTGAGTTCTGGCTTGCTCACTGTGGTGGATTGGAGCTTCAGCTCGTAGCTTTAGGAATGCTGGGGGGAAAGGACTTGCAGAGGTCTCTGGTCCAGCAGGAAACCATGTTGGCCGTGGCTTTGGCCATGGGATGAACACTTCCAAGGAGGGAGATTCCCCCAGAGCTGGGGCCAGTATTCCCACTGTAGCTTCCCAGCAGGGAGAGATGGGGACGAGAGCAAACCTGGGATGTGGTTTGCTGTGTTTGTGCCAAGAGTCTGGCTGAGTTCAGCTTGGTGTCATCACGTCCTGAGCTCCACCTTGGCAGGGTCCTTGCTCAGGTCCCATCCTGGAGTTGCTGGTTGTTCTCTGCAGTTGCTTTAGTCCTTCTTTAGAAATCTTTGGAGCCTCTCAAGGCCTGGCAACTTCTTGTTGCTGTGATTGAGCCTGTACCTTGCTCCTTGCCTATGGAGCACCTGGGCCAGGAAAGGCCAGTAATCACTGGGGTAAACTCACTTAGTCTCCCTTAAATGTCCCTCTCTCTGTGACCTTCTCCAGCAGATCTGTTGGGCCTCCTGTGCTCCTCCTGCCTCATGGACATCACAGATTGGTTTGGGTTTTTTTTGTGCAGCAGCTTTTAAGTTGCATCTCAATTCAGCACAACTCGGTCTGGCTTGGTGCAGTGCAGCTCTTTAATTAACCTAATTTGGTCTGTGCTTGTATGTTCTGATGGACATTCTGGCCAAGATCTGGAGTCTGATCCTTGATGGTCCTCAGTGCCCTCTTGCCTTTGCAGTTCATCTTGGATCTGGGGACTCAGTTACGTTTCTGTGTTTGCAGCCTGTGGGTTTTTATCTGGAAATCTGTGTCGGGGCTCAAACTTTGTTAATTCTTGGTTAAAATCTGAAGTCTTGGGGTTTCACTGGGCTCCTCCTACCCCCAGCTGCTGAATCGTTGCGTTTCCAGTGTTGCTGATTCCCCACACTCGGTCCCTGAGCTGCTGCCGGGGGTCACGTGGTTGTGTGGAGATGGGAAATACTTGGGAAAACCAATTTTGAAGTGTCTTAATTTCATAGGGAGCTTCTCGTCGTGGTGTTTATGCAGCACTGGGAGTGTAGAAGGCGTGTGGGACACGGGACCTCAGGAGAGCAGCATCAGTGGTGCAAAGCTGCACCAGGACGGAGCTGGGCCTGGATGGGTTTGACCTCTGGGCTGTGGCATTCCCTGCTCCTGTGCTGCATCCCTGGGCTGTTCCCAGCGGGGTGGAAGGGATCGTGGGGCGGCAGCGGGGGAGCACAGCTGTGCCTGGGTCAGGCTCTCATCCCTGCTCCTGTCTCAGGTCCTACAGATCCACGGACGGACGGACAACCCCCCAGCTGGGGAACCCCTCGACTCCCCAGCCGGCTTCCCCCGAGGTGGGCAGCTACCACCCCAACTTGGAGCTGTCCCACAGCCACTCACCACGCAGCCCCATCAGCCCCGAACTGCTCTGTGCCCCCCTGACCCCCCTCTCCCGGGACTCCCTGCGGCTCCTGTCCAGCGAGGACACGCGTTGCTCCACGCCCGAGGCCGGCCTGGACGAGCAGGTGGGTTCTGGCTCCGCCCGGGGCAGGGGCAGCCCCAGGGCTGAACCCGGTGCTGGGATATGGCCGTGGGGAGGCAGCTTGGAAAACCTGCCCGTGGGAAATGCCGTGGGAATGCTGGGCCGGGTGGGATGCAGAGCGTGGTGTTGGTCGGCACGGGCAGCGGGAGGCTTTTCCAGCAGCTGGCTCTGTTTGGAGCTGCCGTGTCCTCCCCGTGTCAGAAGCTTCCCAGGTGCTGTTCCCGGGGCTGGGACACGGCACCAGGGAGCTGCTGCTCCCCGGAATCACTCCAGGAGCACGGGCACCAAAGCTTTTCCAGCGGATTCCCCAATGCCTGGTTCTCTCCCCTGCAGGCCGTGCAGCCCTGGGAGCGACGGACCTTCCCGCTCTCCTACGACCCCCGGACAGAGTGCGAGGACCAATCCGACCCCCAGGACCGGTTGTCGCGCTGCACCCGCCGCACGTCGGGCAGTAAATCCTCCCGGGAATCCGATGGCACTTCGGCTTCGCCCAGCCTGGCCAGCCTCAAGAGCCGAACCCCGCTGGCCCCCCCTCCCTCCTCCTCCTCTTCCTCCTCCTCCTCTTCCTCCTCCTCCTCCTCCTCCTGCTCCGCAGTCCTGCGGCCAGCGCACAGATAGAGACACACGGGGAGACATGAGCAAACCAACACACAGAACTAACTCTTGGCATTAAAGCTTCCAAAATCTGCGTTTGATATTCAAACATCCTGCCGGGAATTTTCACAGTTTTTAGTGAATTTAAGGAGTTTAGAAACTGTTTTTTGTTTTCTTTTTTTTTTGTTTTGTTTTCTCTTATTTTTTTTTTTTTCTTTTTTTTTTTTTTTTTTTCCTTCTCCATGTTTCCTCGTCACACGAATGAGCCCCCAGATTCCTCCCAGCGGAGTGAAGCCTCGGGAGGGGAGCAGCCCACCAGACCCCCTCCCCTTCCCTCCCCCCCCTTAGGTGTATAAAACTAGAGCACAGGATTTAGCTGACTAGCAGATTTCGGGGATAGTTTCTCCCAACAAAAGGGTGTTGTTTTCTCTTAACCTGCTCCTCCCTCCCACCCCCCTCCCTGAAAGGTTTTAGTGGAGTGAAATTAGTGGTGAAAAGTGATGTCTTGGGATTGCAACCTTCACTGTCTGGCTGTGCCCACCTGCACTTCCACCCTCCCGCGTTTCCCTCCCCCAGGTTGTAGTTCCAGGTATCCCGAGGGGGGAATTCTGCCCCTCCCTGATCCCCCCTCTGCCCCCGGGGCCGCCTCCCACCTTCCTTCTCCCCAGGTTTGGAGCAGCCCTTGCTGTGCCCGGTGGGGGGGAAAGGAGGGACCTTGCGGCTGCTCCAGCTCTGCATGGAAAGAGTGGGATTTGGGAAGCAGTTTGTGTCCACCTGGCGTGTTTCGAGGGCAGGGAGGGGAAGAGTCCTCGATGCTTTGAGCAGGAGCAGAATTCCCGGGGCGCTTGGATGCCCTTTGGGGACGAGGCTGATCCAGCTGGAACCGCGGGGCTGCGGCCGGGTTGGGAGGGCGGGATGAGGCAGGGATGAGGCAGGGATGAGGCAGGGATGAGGCAGGGAGGAGCCGCCGGGAGCGCGAGATGAGGCAGGGCCGGGGTGGTTCCCGCAGGGGGGAGATCGGAGAGGGAAGGGCAGGAGGCGGCTCCGGGGGGTCACCACAGCTTCGCTCCACTCCCGCACGGCCCCGGCTCGGGGGTCGGTTCCGTTTCATTCCCGGGGGGTCCGGGGGGTCCCCTCTGACAGGTGTTGGAGTTTGAACCCGAGTTCGCTGTCGTCCCTGCCCCGCCCGGTTCCGCACCCGCAGTGACTCCCGGATCCCGCACACCGTCCCCACCTGTAACGCTTTCCCATCCCGACGGTGTGGCTCCTGGTCCCTGTCCTGTTGCTATAGCATTGTGCCTGTCTTATGTATAATCACATCACCAAAAAAAAAAAACCAAAAAAAAA
The DNA here is from genome assembly GCF_001604755.1 of Lepidothrix coronata. Lineage (NCBI taxonomy): Eukaryota > Metazoa > Chordata > Aves > Passeriformes > Pipridae > Lepidothrix > Lepidothrix coronata. The sequence goes on from NW_016690393.1 coordinate 1,292,180, forward strand.
AAAAAAAAAAAAAAAAAAGGGAAAAAAAATAAAAAAGACTTTTTTTTTTTTTTTTTTTCCATTTTGTAATCGTAAAGAAATAGTCGCTGAACTGCTTCATGGTCGGGGTTTTCACAATTTTCAACATTATCTCGTGGTTTTGGTTCTGTTCTAGTTTAAAAGGACCCGTCATCGTTTCTTTAAAACAAACAAACAAACAAAAAAACCCAACAAACAACGGCGCTACCATATCCCTCTGCAGAAGTGCTTTTCTATTTATAAGGTTGAAAATTCTGAATAACCCTTTTAGCATTATAAAAACCACACACACACACACACACACAAAAAAAACCCAACCCACCTTGTATTTTGTAAATATTTTCTTTTCCTGCTTTGAGCTGTGTAATGTCCTTGTTATATAGAAATGCTTTTCTTCCGAGAAGCTGATCTTTGTTAATGTCTTGATTCTGTTGGCAAAGCACAGATGTGCTTATAAAAAAAAAAAAAAGAAGAAAAGATTAAAAAAAAAATTAAAACGGAATATTCCATGTGATGAGTGTGCAGTACCAGGCTGGGATGGGGAAGGGGCCCTTCGGCGCTCTCGGATCAGCCCCTTCCCTCCCACGCCACATTTCAGTGGCCTCTTTTTCCCTCTGTGATGTTATTTCCCAACCATTGCTCTCAGTGAGAGGAGGAATTGTCCGGTGGGAGCTCTGGATTTGGGCTTTGCTCTGGGGCAGGTGATGGAGCAGGACCAGGGCTCAGTGGTGCTTCCCTGGGACCGAGCTCTGCTTCCCATTGCTCCGTCCAAACACCCAGGCTGGGGTTTAATTTTCGTTTTTGGGGTTAACTCAGTGCTGCTGGTTCACACCCAGGGACTGTTGGTGGGGAGCATTTGCCTCTGTGGTGGGATTGGTGTGAGTTCAGTGTTTGCAGGAGGTGAGTGAGGGGAGGCAACTTCATGGGTGCTCCTATAGTCCCAAAATAAGGGAATTACACTCTGTGCCTCGTTATTCCCACAGATGGGGAACGGGAAGGTGCCACTTGATTATTAGCCAGGAGATCAAAGTATGAGGCAGCAGCCTGGGCATCCCAGGTTCAGTACAAGGCATTAACAGGGCAGGAAGAATCCAATTGGAAAAGCAAACAGTGGCAGGAGCAGCTGTGCCAGGCTGGGAAGTTCTCCCACCTGCAGGCGAGTCCTGAGGAAGGTGCAGAGTGAAGGGACCTTGTGGTGGCTTCCTGGACTGCAAGTGGTTGATTGGGCACGGTGGAATTCGGTCAAAGATCCTGGAGGTCTTTTCCAACCTTAATGATTCTGTGATTCTATGAAAGCTGCAGCCCTGAGGGGCTGGAGTTGGGGAATGTGGTGCTGCCAGGACCCAAAGCAGCCCCTGGCTGTGGGGGCAGAGCAGGGTTTGGTCTTGTCCACGGTCAGGGACCAAAAATAACACAACACTTGGGCTTCCTGGCTGCTGGGGCTCTGCCCTGCCCACCAGACACCCCCTCCACTTCCTGCACCCCCCCGTGCCCCAGGGGGAGAAGGGTGGGAACTGGCACTTCAAAAAGAGACAACTAGTCCCTGCCTATCCCTGCTGCTCCCCACCAGCCCCGAGGGATCAACCCCACGAGGAGGGACCCCCACCCTCCCCTGTCCCTGCTCCCCCACGGAAAAGAGGCGCCGGTTGTCGTTATCGTAGTAATGACTTTATTTCCAAATTCACTTTTACGGCAACAGTGTAAACCAGTTGTTAAACACACGATACACTATGGACACCCACAGACAGAAGCTAAGCTAGAATGATACACTGAGATCAAACCTTCCCTCCCTGCCCCGGCGCAGCGCGGGGGCAACGGAGCTGCCAACGCCACACAGGCTGGCACCGACCTTCGCTAACAACCAGATCCTTTTTGGAGTGCAGAAATAGTTTGTTTTTATTTTATTTTTTTTTAATCAGTGCCGGTTTTAACCCTTTTCAGACCAAGATGTGTGTGGAGTAAAGGAAAAGCTGGGGGTCAGGCTGCTCACGGGGACCCTCAGGCCTGGGTCTGAACGCAGGGTCAGGGCTGGGGACGTGGCTCGGGTTGGTGGAGGGGACAGCGGGCGACGAGGTGGATGGAAAGGGCTGTCCTGGGACCCCCCAGCCCCCGGGAGGGGGACGGCAGACGGGGCTGAGGACACTCGCAGCGGGAAGGGGCTGCTCACTGGAGCTCGGCACACGTGAAGGGCGTCCCTGTCCCTGGGTGCTGCTGTCCCTCGGGGGCTGCACAGAGGGGCTGGGGTGGCACAGGGCAGGGGCAGGGTGGGCCAGCTCAGCTACACCGTCCTGCAGCCCAAAAGGGATAAAGGGGGTGATGCTTTCGGGGTTCTCCCACTTGCTCGTTTTACAGAGGACAAAAACTGCGGCGGCTCCTACAGCGCTACAGAGTCGGGGACAGAGCACGGCTACAATCATGGAGTCAACTGAACGGAGAGAGACGAGCTGGACGTGGTGGTGCTGCTGGACCAGCCTCTCCCCAGCAGTAAAGCAGCTCCTGGGGCTGCAGAGAGGAGGGTTGAACCCCCCGAACAGCCATCCCCAAGCCCCAGCCAGGCATCCAGCGGCCCCCCGAGGCACAGGGCGCACGAAGGCGGGTCTGCAGCTCCTGCAGGATGGGAGTGAGTCCTGTCCTGGGAGGAATCGCTGCTCTGCCTGGGAACAGCTGCTCTGGCAGCCTCGGTGGCACCCAGCCACCTCCCCAAGGACAACCAGGGCCCCATGCCCCAGCATGACCCTCTGCCAGCCCCGTCAGACCAGGATTCCGGCCCTTGCTGGGAAAGCATGGCTTTCCCTGCAGCACAGCCCTTGGGGTGCACGGCCTGGGGCCCACGCGGTGCCCCCTCTGCCCTCACCTCTGCCAGCTGTGCCCCCGGAGCTCCGCTGGTGCCTCTGGGGGACACAGGGTGGGAGGACACACACAGAGCTGCACTGGTGGCATCTCAGCCTCTTTGGTTGTAGAGGGAAGGGGCAGTCGGGGACAGCCACAGGACCCCCTCGTGCTCCCCAGGGAGCCACAGGAACAAAAGTAGCAAAAGAAATAAGCGGCTCCTGTCCCTGAGCGGTGCCGGGGGCGGTCAGTGCTGCGTGAGGGGACACTGGGAGGGGTGACACGCTGCCAACTCAAACCCGGGGAGCGCCCGGAAAGGGGGTTCAGTGCCAGGGAGCAGCCGCTGGGCCCCGAGCTCAGGCTGGGGGAGCTGCTGCACCTCCCTCGCGCCTTCCCCGCGTCCTCCCGGGGGTCTCCCACGGCTGCCACCGGCACAGCAGGGCCACGGAGCTGCCACCTCCGCCATCGCTGAGCTGACCTTGCAGGGAAAGAAAGAGAACAACCCAAAAATGTCACAAGCTGCACCCAAAATCCAGGAGCCATCCCAGCCCTGGAGCTGTGAGTGCCCCTCACCCAACACCCCGGGGGGCTGGGAGGAGGTGCCCGGCCCCGGGGAGCCCAAGGCAGCCCCCGGCCCTCCCCGGGGCACGGGGCAGCGGCTCTGTGCCCACCTCCCACCCGGCAGACATGCAGCGCCGGGCTGCCCCGGCACAACCCGGGGCTGGCACAACCCAGAGCCCGGCCGAGCTGCCCGGACCCCCCCGGCTGGGCTGCGGCGGAGCCGGCGCGGGGCAGCTCAAAACTACTTACAGCATTTATTATTTTTTTTTTTTTAAACACATGCTCGTTTATGAAAACAATCACCCTGGCACGGTCCAAGCATATACAGACAAATCTACTCTACGACACGAGGGGCTGCCAAAGGAATGGGGAAAAGCCTCTACTCATCCACTCAGCGGTTCCAGCACAGCCACGGAGAGGGGAACGGCCGTCGGGGCCCCTCCGCAGCGGGTACCCCGGGGTCGCCTGTACTCCAGCTGCCGGAGCTGAGAGCGGGGTTGGGGGGTACCTGGCCGTTATCTTCAGACACATCTCGGCTTTCGGAGATAAAAACAAAAGGTTTCTTCCAAATCAGCAGGCAAATTTAACGCAGGGAGGGAGGGCACCTCCCCGCAGTCCCTGGCTGTGCACCCAGGACGCGCCCGGCCCTCAGGCCAGCCCGGCCATCCTCAGGGGGACGAGGGTGGGAAGGTCACAGCCCCTTCCCTGAGGGCCACCCGCTGCCCCGGGCCGGTGTGGGGTGCTCGGGTCAGCGCCGTGCGGGGGCCGTCCCCTCGGGCCCCCTCCCCGGGTGGTCCCGGGCGGGGCTGGGACAGCGAGGGACGCGGCAGGGAATGAGGGGGAGCGTGGGGACAGGGACGGGCTGTGCGCTCCGAGGAGCAGGGGGAGAGGAGGTTTTGTACCTCATAGTGTCACTGATTTTGAAGTCCTGGAGCTAGAGCTGAATGAACAGTAAAAGCAGGTTAAATCATTAACCAGTTAGGGACGGGGAAGCAGCTGTAAAAGGAACAGAGGAAGAAGGCCAGATTATTATTTTTGTTTCTTTTCTTTTTTTTTTTTTTTTTTTTTTTTCCTTTCCTTGTCTTCTCTCCTGGTCGCCGCC
>NW_016690393.1:1299870-1329468 GCF_001604755.1 Lepidothrix coronata
CCTGGCCTTGGACACTTCCAGGGATCCAGGGGCAGCCACAGCTTCTCTGGGCAACCTGTGCCAGGGCCTCCCCACCCTCCCAGGGAGGAATTTCTTCCTAATATCCAATCTACATCTACCCCCTTTCGACTTAAGGCCATTCCCCCTTGTCCTGTCACTCCAGGCCCTTGTGAAAAGTCCTTCAGATGACACCAGATTCCTCCCCTGCTCGGAGCACTCGGGCAGACAGGAGCAGGTCTGGCAGTGACTGAGCTGGGAACAGCATCCAGCACTCCAGGGCTCACTCTGGTGCTCCAGTCACTGCTCCACCTGCCTGCCCTCACTCCCTGCCCTATCCCAACCCTCTCCCCATCTCCAGACACACCACAGCACAGCCCACCAGCTCCCAGGATCAGCACAAGGCCAAAGGGTACCTGGTTTGTGATGGATGTTGCCCAGGGAACCACATTTGGATGTCACATGGCTCAGGTCGACTGGCTTGTAAACGATTTGAACCTGCCCGTGGGAGAGAGGAAAAAGGGATGAGCTCATTGCCAGGATGGACTGGCTGGGGAGGGGGAGCACAACACACAGCGGCACCTGAGCTGGATTGGAGGGAAAGGACAGCTCAAACCCCAGGAAGATTAATGATACAAAAGAAACCATCATCAGAAATGGGAGATCATTAATGCCCGTGTGCAGTAGCCTCTTAACATGTCAGCATGCACGAGATCACCTCTCCACAGAGGGGGGAGTAGAGGCAATTTTAAAGTGCTCAAGTGAGAGAGAAAGTGGAGTGGTAATTAATTAAGATTTGCATACACATCATCCAAAAGGAGGAGATATACCAGAGAGAAAACGTAAAAAATAAATACCTTTTCTGGTGTAAAACATAAAGCTTATGTCCACAAAAACTGAAAGAACAGAAATGATCAATGTGCACAGAACTTTTAAAAGAGTGACCAAAATATGCATTTCTGAAAAATGCTGTAACGGAAATAAGGGTTAAAAAAACGGGGGGGGGGAGAAATAAAAAAGCAAAGAAAAGTCTAAATATCTGGAGATCACATCATAAGAGATTAAAATGTTATAAAATATCGAAGCACAACAGCATTTCGTGACATTTATGCTCTGGTTTTGATTTGCTTGTCCCGTTATTGCCTCAGAACAAGGGCTGCAGCAATCCCAGGGATCCCGCCCCGCTCACGGACCGCGCGGGGCCGGCGGGCTCTGCCCACGGACAGCGGGTGACACGGGACACACACACAGGAGGGACAGCAACGAGGGGCTGGTTTAGTGCTACGTTAGCAGTTAAACACCACAGTTAAACAGCCACGGCCGCAGGGGGCTGGGAGGAGCCCCCGGGAGGCAACCACGGCACACACACGGCAGCTACGGCAGGAGCAGGAGACAAGGGGGGAGGAAACATCCCCAGAACCCCACAAGTTACCTCACACCCTGGGTTTGGACCCACGCCTGAGTGTGGGTCAGTTGTTGCTGGAGTTAGTGGGGCTGTGCGGGAGAAACTGGACCATCAACACCTCGGGGGTGGTTCCCACGCACTGGGGAGTGTTTGGCTCTCGGGGATAGCCTGGATTTCGTGGGGAGCATGTGCTGCTCTCCGTGTTTTCTCCAGCATCACGTTTGTGCTGCTCTCACAAATCTCAGGAAGGATGTGCCAGCACCAAAGGGAGCTTTGGAGAGGAGCTGACTCCTCCCTCCCAGCAGCCTCCAGACCAGCACGGAGGATTCACCACAGCCACTGCTCTCCATCACACCTGAGAACCCCGTGCTGACTCAAACCCCAGGGGAAGGTGCACCCTCCAGTCCTCATGTTGACCCCATCACCCTCAGAGCTGGGTGCTGGATTGTCACACCCCTGAGAAACACTCCCCCTCCATCACAGAGCCAGGAAAAGGACGGGAGCAGATCTGGCCCCACCAGCACAGAGCCCTGTGCTGACCTGCCTTGTCTCCGATGCTCACGCAGACCAAGAGGCACATTTGACAGGAGACAGAGTGGGGGAATGAACCCCCAGGGCCTTGGAGCACATCGTGGACACAGACACAGAGACAGAGTTGGGGAAAGGTCACACGTTTAATGCACTGGACAAGACAGGAGCCAGATTTGGTCGGAAGGCAGGAAAGGGACCCGAAAAGGGCAGCTGGGGCCTTTCTAATCCCAGCTGTGACCCCAAAGGGCCTACGAGCAATTCAGGCACCACTGAGACCTGGGACTGAAAGGCCTCCCATTTCCAGGGCAAACAATCAGCAATTGGAACATTCTGCTCTCATTCCAGTCCCTTTTTTGACAGACAGGACTCCATTATCCCTTCCCATCCTGCTGGGAGCAGAGAAGGATTCTCCCCACTTTAGCAAGAAAGGAAAACGGGAACAGAGTAGTTTGCCTGGGAAACTAGTGCCAGAGACCTTGGGATCCCACCTCAGCATTAGAAGTGCTTTTTGCCTAATGTATCACCTGGTCAGAGCATCCATAGGCTTAAAATCCAGATACCCAGCTCAGGTAGTGACAGTTCCCCCTGGAAGCAGGGATGGCTGGGCAGGTGGTCCCTGGGGGTTTAAGATACAATGGCCATCAAAGCCTGGGGGTCTCTTGTTGCCCCTCTCCCAGAGGAGCCCCAAGGCCCATCCCTGCCCCCAGGACAGCCTGCACAGCCATGTCAGCTCAGGGCTTTGCTCCGAGAGCTCCCAGAGCTGCTGCAGCCAGGCACAGATCACAGGCTTTTCAGTGCTGGCAGGGCCTGGGGAGGGATCACAACCCCCAGCCAAAAATCCAGATAATTCTTAACCCGGTTCAGCTGCAATCACTCGCCCACAGTGTGAGCTCTCTGTGGAGGAAGGGACGCTGTGGAGGACAGCATGCTGTGCTGGAGCTCAGCAGCAGCCACAGCACAGGGGATCTGTGGCCAACACCAGCTCCCATCACACACCAGGCAGCCCAGCCAGTGCAGGACTCCACGGTGAAGAAAAGGAACAACCATGGAATCGCTTCACAGGGGTCTGGGCTCGCAGAGCAGCTCCTCTGGCCCATGAAGTAACTGCAGAATGACACCAAATTTGAGCCAGAGGCTGCAAACCCAGCTGTGTCCCTGCAAGCGTGTGCCAAGCCCTCTGCAAATGCTCAGTTTCTCAGGGAGGGCGTCCACAGAGATCAAGGAAAGCCCATGAAAAATCCATGGGGAACATCTGAGATGCTCCCTCAGATGGCCACAGACCAGGCCCCCACAGACCAGGGGTTGCACTCTTTGGGGTCTTCCTTGGCCCGTCATCTTTCCTGGTCCCAAACTGTCTCCAGTGAAACTGCTGTAAATCCACCAACCTCTGTGGAGTCTCTCCAGGTTTCTGGCACAGTAACTGAAAGCTGAGTCCAGTATTTATCTGGGAACAGCTGGAAATGCCAGCGTTCAAATCAATTAACTCAACAGTACTTTAGGCTCAGCCTCCGTGGGCGCTGCCGGACACATTCGTTAGCAAGGAGAAGCTTAATATTTGCATGGATCATACTTGCCTGATGGGAACGGGCAGGAACCTGCACGTTCATCTGTTGGGCAGGATCATGTCCAATTTAGCAGCACATTAAGCAACGAGGACTGGGTCTGCTCATAAATTTACTCGTCTCCTACATCACTGTCTGCCAGAGCCCCCATCCCACAGACAACGAGGCTTTCAGCCTTCCAGGTAGTGCCAAACCCTGGAGTTACTGGGATGTTTTGTTACAGACATGGTTTGGACACGGGGCAGTTAGTTCTGTCCATGGCAGGCATGTCCAGGACTTGTTAGGGTTCATCTCACCATGTCTTTCGGGTTAATGGGGTTAAATGACAGCACGTCCCCAATGGCTATGTGACAGCAAGGTGGCTGCAGATAGCATTGGTGATTAGTGTAACAACATGCCACTAAAATCAGGATTATCACAGTGCATTCAAAGTGTGAAGGTACTCACACTGCCTCCGCCCGGGATGTGTTTGATATTATCCTTTGAGCCACACCTTGATTGAACGTTGCTAAAGTCCAACTTCTTATTAACAATCTGCACCTTTGGTAGCCAGAAAAGAGTCATTGCACGTCACCAATAGCTATCTGATGGCAGGATCGCTGCAGATAGCATTGGCAGTTTAGTGTACACAACATGCCACTTATAATAAGAACTATTATAGAGCATTGAAAGTGTGAAGGTACTCACACTGCCTCCGCCCGGGATGTGTTTGATATTATCCTTTGAGCCACACTTGGATTGAACGCTGCTAAAGTCCAGCTTCTTATTAATAATCTGCACCTTTAGTAGCCAGAAAAGAGCGTGAGAAACAACGTGACCATCTGCAGCTTGACCATGTGTTATATCCCTAAAACCAGGAACCTGCCTTTCAGTGCTGAGAGCAAAAAGGAGAATCTCTGCCTTGCTGCATGGATTGGTGGGCTGGAAACTGAAGATGGAGGTGGGCAGGTTATAGCTAGAGACTGGACACGTCTGGGTAGTGATGCAGCCCTGGTTCCCAGGCCACAAACACCAGCCAGAAATGAGCTCAGCCCATTTTCTTTCACTGAACAGAACGGGGAACTTGCTGGGCAGCAAACCCGCTGGAAGGCACTTGAGACTCCACAGTGCTCTGAGACTCAGCTTGTGCAGAGCATGTGGAAGGAGGAGGGATGGAGCTGAGAGAAAACTGCCTGCTCAGCCCCAGCTCCCATGCTTGGCATCCTGATCCCCCTCTGGGACAGGCACACCCGACCTTGGGCAAACAAGTGCTGCTGGCCAGGCTGGAGAGCAGGAGCTGCGTGTCCAGCACTGGGAAAAGACACCTGAACTCTGCTCTGCACAGGGCTCACACTCCCTCTACAGCTACCAAGAGAAAGCAGACACTGCCAGGGATGCAGTTCCATGCCAGGCATGTGGCCCCACCCCAAGGATGCAGTTCCAGGCCAGAGATGTGGTCTCAAGCCAGGAATGCAGTCCCACATCAGGGATGCAGTGCCAGGCATGCAGCCCCATCCAGGGATGGGGCCCACACCAGGGATGCAATCCTAGGCCAGGGTTGCAATCCCATCCCAGGGTTGCAATCCCATCCCAGGGTTGCAGCCCCATGCCAGGGAGGCAGCCCCACACCTGCAGTTTCCCTAAGCCCTGTGGGATGACAGGGGCAGCCCAGCCCACTCCCCAGAGGCAGCAGCTCTGTGACATATTCCCAGTGCCATCTCCCATGGGAGAGAGGCTGGAAACAGCTCGGTGCCACATGGGAACCACGTGCCACGCCAGCTACACCCTCCAGCCCCAAAGCCTTCCCTCCACACACGGATTTTTGTGCTAATGAAGCTGGTTCTGTTTCGGGCTTGTTCTCCCCACTTGGCTGTGTAAGGGCAGCTATGCTGGAGCGACCTCCTTGCATCAGCTATTCTGGGCAAAACGAGGATAAAGATTGTCCCTGCTCCTTCCCCCACGCACTCTGGAGTGGCTTTACAACCTACACAGGTGTAAATGCAGGTAACAACCCGCAGGCCTGAGCCTGTCTGAAGCACAACCCCGTGAGAGGGACCATCCTGCAGTGTCACATCCCTCAGCCCCGGATGGCCCCGTCCCCAAAGCCAGCCGAGCAGGCACCTCATCTCCATCCCAACACTCCATCCCAGGCCTGCTGCTGCCAGGAGAGCTCCCTGCTATTCCCTGCTTCTCCAGCATGAGAAGCACCAAGGCTGGTATGTGCCTGAAGCATGATTTTCCAGATTCACATCAACTAATCCCACAAACCACGACCCAGTTCTGCTAGACCAGGCTTTGCCAGAGCAGCACTCGGTGATCCAGTGACAACAAAAGTGCTCAGACCATGCAGAAACACTGGAAGAGATGTGGCTTGGCTGGCTCCTGGTGTGTTTTTCCCTTTGCTCCTTTGCTTCCCTAGGCTGGGGGTCTGGAATCTGCACAGAGAGCAGGCTCCAAAACCATTTCTGATTTCAGCCTCAAATCAAACTGGTGGGATCAGCCCCTTCTGCTCCAGCTGCAATCATTCTGCTGAGAGCAGCCTCGTGTCCTAGAGAACCCCCAACAGAGCACCCAGCCCTTCTCCCCTGCAAAGAGCAAGGAATTGTCCCAAATTCAGCTGCTCCCACTCTTCAGTAACAACAACAAACAAGCCTGACAGAGAAGCAGAGAGAGAAAAAAAAAAACCAACTTGTAAAAGCTGGATTATAAAGAACGAGTGAATAATTTAACCAATTTCCAGTAAACAGAAGGGTTCCTTCTAAAATCCCAGGAGAACGGGGTTTGTGGGGGTGGGAGGAAAATCCCATGACTTGTGCTAAGTGGGCAGGAGGGTTGAGGCCCCAAAAAGGACACACGTGCTGCTCTGCCCATGACCAACGGCCCTGCCCAGGCTCCAGAGCCCCACTGGATTGTAGCACAAAGCCAGTAAATCTCCAGCCACGGCAGAAAATGCCCGGAAGGCCATGGAAAAGCAGGCTGCCATTTCCAGGGGTGCAGAGGAGCCATCCCAGAGCCTCCCCCCTGTGCCAGAGGCGAACGTTCAGAGCCATGGAGGTCACACAAAATGCCATGCACAGCACTCAAGGAATGATTATGGCTCTGCAAGGCCTGCAAGCCAGGCAGTGTCACCCCAGGGCAGGCAGTGTCACCCCAGGGCAGGCAGTGTCACCCCTGGGACAGGCAGTGTCCCCTCAGGATAGGCAGTGTCACCCCTGGGACAGGCAGTGTCACTCCCAGGGCAGGCAGTGTCCCCTCAAAATAGGCAGTGTCACCCCCAGAGCAGGCAGTGTCCCTTGCCAGGCTTGCAGAATTTAACCCAAGACCCTCATTCCCAACCACCTGGAACACAGAGGTCACTTTGCTGCTCGTGAAACAGCTTCTCTGGGAGTGAAAAGTGGTTGAAAGGATAAAAGTGCCACCAGTTCTGGCCATGCCACACTGCCCATGTAGCCACACAGCACCTGATGGCAGAACACAACCCAAACCCTTGACAACAGAGTTGGATCCAAAATCCCAGTGTCTGGAAAAACTTGGGGTCCAAGCCTGAGCCCCTCAGGAGGAGGAGACAGACCATCCTCCTGCTCACTAACAGAGAGACTGCTCCAGTCACAGTGTAGGATCCATAACACAGCCCTGATCCCACCACTCCTGAGGGCTGCAGGCCACAACCTGCTGTCCCTAACTGGACAATCTGTCCCGAACTGGACAATCTGTCCCTAACTAGGGACAATCTGTCCCTGACTGGACACCACGAGGGAATGCCATTTCCCTGGAAGCCACTCCACGAGACTCACACCACGAGCTCTCCGTGGGACAGCTGAGCTTTACTAAGCCAGGCAAGGAATTCCAGGCCAAGCCCCCAACCCAGTCAACCCAAAACCCAGCACCAGGCTGGAGCCCAGCTGAAGTCTGGCTGCCCACTGCCCAGAGCTGCTGCCGCTCCAGGGAGGCTCTCCCATCCCGGAGGGAGCACCCAGCACCCGCTGCCCCCACAGCCAGGCCCCTGGGGAAGCAGAGCCCACGTTTACCTTGCCACCTCCGGGCTGGTGCTTCAGGTTTTCAGTGGAGCCGATTTTGGACTTGACGTTTTTCAGGTCGGGCATGGGCGCGGCCGAGGGCTGGATGCGGGTCTTGGCAGACGCCGGAGATTTCGGTGGGGTGCGAACCACTGCCACCTTCTTGGGCTCCCTGGCTGGTGGGGTGGGCAGAGAGGGGGTGCGGGAACGGCTGCCTGGAGTCCCGGGGGAGCCGGGACTGCTGTAACCGCTTCTGTCTCCAGACTTTGGCTGCTCACCTGGAGGTTGCAGACAGGGAGTGAGCGCGGGTGGGCAACCCGGGCACACACCACCCCTTCCCTGCTCGCTCCCTGCCTTTTTGGGGTCCATGTCCCCGGTCCCAGAGCCCACCCCGCTACTCCCAGTGCACGGCTGCGCTTTCTTCTACTCCATTTTGAAGGAAAAACTGTGATTTAAAGGCAATTTCCTAATATCTCAGAAGGAAGACGGTCTCCACTGCCTGGGTCACTGGTAAAACTCCCCACCCAAGTGTGGCATTGGCATGCATGACGAATTACAGACAAAAGACACTCAAAAACACATTTCTATTAGAATTTTGGAAGCATTTTTACATATTTTTTTCTCTGTAATTAAATAAGGCTGGTTGCTGAGCAGCTTAGAACTGTCCCCAGTTCAAAAAGAAAATGAAAGAAGAAAAGAAAACCCTTAAACGTCACCTTTCTCAGTCTTTGCTGCTGCAGGAGGTGGTTTTTTCTGCTCCTTTCTGCCTGTTTAGTGAATGAGAAAGATGCTTAAACATAATAAAGCTGGAAAATTAATTGATTTAAGGTTTTATGGAGCTCCAGTTAAGTTTGAAATATATATATGTATATTCAGTGAAATGCACCGTTTTAATGGAAATTCACAATGCCTGATGCTTTCTGGGGTTTTCTTCTCTGAGAATAATAATGGGCTAATCTCCATTCCTGCAATCGAAGAATTGATCCTCTTGCCCCTGGGTGTTTGTGAAATATTGTCAGAGAGAAAAGGAGTAGATGGATTAAAAAGGAGCTGCCTAAACCCTCCAAATTGGAGGGTATCCCAAAGGGATAAAGCAACTGCCCTCTCCTACACATGTGTGGACAGAGCAGCACCTGGAAAGGCTCACTCCAGAGGGCTCATCCCAGCTCCAGGAGAGGGCTGAGCAGCTCCCACCCCCCTGGCAGAGCTCAGCCTGTGCCGTGCCCCTGCCCGGGGCTGTGAGTTTGGCCACTAACCCCCCAGAGCTGCCCGGGGAACTTGGGAGCGCCACTGAGGGCATCCCCACCGCGGTGGAGGGAGCAGGACACGGCTCCCACCGTCACCTACCGGAGCTGGGAGGGGTCTTGGGGGCCGTGGGGGTCTTTGCCGGGATGCGCGTGGCGTTGGTGGAGTTCCTCTGCGCCTGCCCCGAGCGCGGCGTGCCCGTCTTCGTGCCACCCCTCATCTCCGGGCCCTGGGGACACAAGGGGGGTCTGTCAGGGATGGGTTGTCACCCCTCACGGGTCAGAGCACAGGAGACCCCCCTGCTTCCCCCTGCTTCCTACACCCTGGCAGCCCAAGGGTTCCCCACACCTGGAAAGTGCCGGTTCACACCTTGTCTCCCACAACAGCGCCTGCCACAAGGAGAGCACAGCCACTACAGGGCACAGCCACAACAGGGCACAGCCACAGCTTGGGCACAGCCACTACAGGGCACAGCCACAGCCTGGGCACAGCCACAGCTTGGGCACAGCCACAGCCTGGGCACAGCCACAGCCTGGGCACAGCCACAAGCAGGGCACAGCCACAAGGAGAGCACAGCCACAGCTTGGGCACAGCCACAACAGGGCACAGCCACAACTGGGCACAGCCACAGCCAGGGCACAGCCAGAGCTTGGGCACAGCCAGGGCACAGCCACAGCTTGGGCACAGCCACAGCCTGGGCACAGCCACAGCTTGGGCACAGCCACAGCCTGGGCACAGCCACAAGGAGAGCACAGCCACAGCCAGGGCACAGCCACAACAGGGCACAGCCACAACAGGGCACAGCCACAGCCTGGGCACAGCCACAAGGAGAGCACAGCCACAACAGGGCACAGCCACAACNGCACAGCCACAACAGGGCACAGCCACAACAGGGCACAGCCACAGCCTGGGCACAGCCACAAGGAGAGCACAGCCACAACAGGGCACAGCCACAACAGGGCACAGCCACAGCCTGGGCACAGCCACAGCCAGGGCACAGCCACAAGCAGGGCACAGCCACAAGCAGGGCACAGCCAGGGCACAGCCACAACAGGGCACAGCCACAACAGGGCACAGCCACTCCTGGGCTGGTGGAGTGACTGTGACCTTTCCCAGGTGAGCCCTTGGCTTCAGCTGCCCCATTCACCACCCCTAGTCTGGTGTGCAAAATCCCTCTGTTCTCTGACTTCCTCACTTCATTTCCCCTGCCCTGCTAAAATTGTTACAGAAGATACATAAATTCAAGAGTATGTTCAGCTCCTTTGTTCTCTAAATCTCGTCACTTTGTTTCCCCTGCTCTGCTAAAATTGTTACAGAAGATACATGAAAATTCAAGAGTATGCTCAACTCCTTTGTTCTCTAAATTTCATCACTTTGTTTCCCCTGTTCTGCTACAATTTCACACAGAAGATAAATTTATCCAGGAGTCGAGTGCCGGGCTTCAAACACTGGGAAGCACCTCAGATATCCCCACCTACAGTACACCACTGTCACACCTGCATCACCTGTAACGTCAGGTGAACTGCAATATCCTATCTATGGTCTCCTGGTCCTGCAGAAATCCTTCCCAAACCTCTGAACTCACACATCCTCTTTCTGGTGACTACTTAGTGCTGGTCAGTGTAAAAGCTCATGGAAAACATGGAACTCAAAAATTTACAGGCTGACTGGTCCCAAGGCAGCAGGGAAGCAGAGCAGAACCAGTAAAACCACATCCCATCATCTGTGAGAGGCACAGGTTGCCCAGAGGAGCTGTGGCTGCCCCATCCCTGGAAGTGTCCAAGGCCAGGTTGGACGGGGCTTGGAGCAACCTGGGCTGGTGGAAGGTGTCCCTGCCCATGGCAGGGGTGGGACTGGATGGGATTTAAGATCCCTTCCAACCCAAACCATCCCGTGATGCTCTGATCCTGTGTGACCTGCAATCCCTGTGCTTTCCCTCAGCACAGGTGTATTTGTGTGAGTGAACACAGCAAAGGGAACCCAGAGCTGGGTGTGTGTGCATTTCCTACAGCAGCACCTGGCAGGTCTGGCTGTGGCACACTGCAAACACATCTTGCTGTTTGCTGCCAACGCTCCCATGAAACACAGATAAAGCTGCAAAACAAGGAAGAGCCTAAAAGGACCTGGAAATGCCTCAGGGAGACCAGATAACACCCTGCATCGAGAGCTATTTTTGCTCCCCGTGCTGGTTCCTTCCAGCACCAAAACTGGAGCCAAACCTGGCCGTGGCCATGGGAAGGTGAGGCACATCCTGCCCTCTCCACAGACCATCACTCAGGAATGCTTTCAGGTATTCCCCTTTGCCTCTCTCACACCCCATTTCCTTACCTTGGCTTTCATTTCTGGCGTTCCTGTACTGGCAGCTCGGGGTGTGGCAGGAGGGACTCGCTTAGAGGCAGGAGCAGGGCTGGAGGGTGGTTTCGAAGGGGTTGTGCTAGAGGAGGTGTGTCGGTGGGGGGGGATGGAGGGTCTGTCCCCTGGGGGTTTGGCAGTGGAAGGTGAGGATTTCTTAAACGTGGAAACAAAATAAAATGGGAACAAACGAAAAAAAAAATCAGCATGGGAGGGAAACAAAATGGGATCAGCAACATAAAGTAGGATTAGAAGGTGCAATGCAGAGCTGGGTGGGGGATAGGTGTTAGGTGGCACTGCCAGGGCCCATGGCTCCTCCACCAAGTATGGGATACCCCAGCTATTCCTTCCACAGGGTGCAGTGACACCCGAGCCCCTTCCTGGGGACAGTGTCACCCTGTGACAGCCTGTCCTTGCTTCTGCCTTCCACACCAGGGGCACATTTCACCATCAGAACCCTCAATTCGCTCCCAAACCCTCCTCCTTCCTGGCAAAGGAACAGCACTACCAACACCCATTTCTGAGAGATGCAGGTGGCTGCTCCCAGCTCTCTCAACCCCGTCCCACCTGCTCTGCCAAAAACAGAGCACTGGTTTTATCTAGGCTTGGTACCACGTCTAATGCTCAGCCTGATACAACCCTGCCAGACTTCCCTAGAGAAAAACCCAATTTCACAGTGCTTGCAAATAATTCTATTCCTCACCTTCAGTTTTTTACCCCTTAAATTGCCCCTCAGCTTGTCCATCATCCCCCTCAGGCACTAACCAAGCTAATGGCCAGATGAACTAAACCTCCTCCAAACTACCAGTGTGACAGATACCGTTAAACCTCTGGAATTTCAAACTCTGCTGATGATCCCTGTGGATCCCTTCCAACTCAGGATATTCTATGATCTGCAAGGCCTAGATTATTTAATTTAATGTTTTAATTACATGTTTTGCTCTTTTCACTGTCATGCTGCTCGTCCCCAGTACACCCAGTGCAGTCCTGAGTCTGCCCCAAAGGCAGCTGCTGCTTTCCAGTGCTGGGCTGAGAAAATGATTTCTCCAACCCCACACCCAACCCTGTGAGCCACATGTTTGATTTAGGTTTGGATCATTTCCTCACCCTCAAAGAACCCCATGGATTGCACCATCCAAACCAGGGTGAGGGAAGAAAAAATAAAAACACTGTTGAAAAACAAATGGAAGAATGGAAGGGAATGAGAAAGGTTTCCTAAGAGACACAACTGCAGGCCAGGAGAGCAGGAGAGGAGCCAGGAACATGCACAGGTGTCACCTCTGGCTTTATTTTTTAGCTCACCTTGGGTTTCTTTTCATCAGCTTCGGTCCCTTCCTTGTCAACACGACCTGACAAAGGGAAACACACAGTTACACCTCTTGGGACTGGTCAGGAACTCCAGAGAGAGGACAACACACCTGCTGGGGGCTGTTCCCTGTTCCCTGCTCACCCTTAAACTAAACTCTGTTCTTAGAAATATATTACCAAGTCACCATTTCCTGCAGAAATACTTCCCCATGGTAAACACATTCTTTCTGGGTTAACAGATGATCCATGTTAGTCATCACTGAGACGAGACACACCGACGAGGTTTCTATGAGAGCATTTTGCCCAGATCTGCACTCAGATCCAGCAGGATCCGACCAGTTTAGGACAGAAAGGTCCCTTCAACGAGTCTCCCTCTCTAAAACCCCCACTGGTTCTAGCAAGTATATAAATAAAGACTCAAACCAAAGGATGCCCCAATCCAGCAGCACCATGACCTCATTTAAGGTGGCTGTTCAGTGTGCTGGCTTTGCAGAGCACTTTTATCCCTGGATGTTGTTAATTCCCATCTCTCCTGACACACTGCTCTCTGCCTCCTAGCACAGTGCCCCTTCCACCTGGGTCAGTCTAATTAGGAGATTAAAAATGGGGAGGAAGTACTGTTTGTAGTACAAGGCACTTGTAACAGAGCCCTTTTCCCCTGTCTTCAGCTAATTCCTCCCCAGTCTGGGAGGAAAAGCTGCTGATATTGTTCCCAGTGTTTGGAAACTTGTCCTGGGGGGTCAGCCCTTTCCTGGGGACGTGGACCATGCTGTTAATCCAACACTGACCCATCCCAAATTCAGTTAAACTGCAAATTGGATCAAGGCTGGAGCTGAATAGCCATGGAGTATCTGTTTTGAAGGGAAAGACCATTAAATAATTGAATTTCTCCTACTGAATCAGAAGCTGGCTGGCTCTGGGCAATGCATCCCCACCCCACCATCATTCCAGGCTCCCGTGCAAGCCATGCCAGTGCCCTGCAGCACACGTGGGAAGCTTCCCACTGCTGATTCCATAGGGAACAACGAGAAATATGTTATGAGCTTTAGCTCCAATGGAAAAAGCTCCATCAACAATTTCTTCATGAGCCCCACGCAGCAAAGAGCACGTTCTGCCTGCTGCAAACCAGAGCAGCATTCCTAGGATAATGGAGGCAGCCAAACCAGCTTTTGGGATGTGGAACTGCAGGGAGAAGCAGAGCCTCCCCCAGGATAGACCCTGGGCAGCCAGAGCTGAGGTACAACACTGTGAGACAGCAACGTGTGTCCTGCTGTGTTAACACAACTCATGACAAAAGCTTCATCTGGACACTGAGCAGGGCCTCTAGTGACATTCCTGAGCCTCGGGAGGGGTGGAAAACAGCCTTGGAGAAAGGAGAGGTCTAAGGGATGCTCGTGCATTCAGCGGCGAAATCAGACCTTCCCCCAAAACAGCCCAGCCCTGCCCCACAGACTGTTAGATGCCTCCCCGCCCACAGGAAGCTCCCACTGAACCCCCCAAATGCTCTGGAACGCCCAGGGACATCCCATCCAGAGCTGGGATTGGAGCAGGATGCTTTGGAAGAGCAATGGACATGCCTGGCAGTGGGGAAAGGCCCAGCTGGCCGCAGACCCTGCCTGCAGCAGCACTCAGCAGTGGATATTGAAGGGGAAAGTATAAGAAACAGGATCAGTGCGGGGCTTCTCCATGGTTAGACCTGCCACCCTTGCCTTTTTCCTCCTCCCTCCTCTTTAGGAAAGCCAATTCCAAGAGTTATTGGACCAGACATGCAAACCAGATGGGACGTGTCCTGCCGGGATGAGCCGCAGCGCGCGCCAGGTCAGCCCCGCTCCAACAGGCCAGAACCACGTCCATCCGGTCCTCCTCTCCTCTGGGAAGGTGCCAGGTGGGAGTCAAGGCGCCCACCCAACAGATCCAAGGAAATCAAACTAAAAACAGGTGAAAAAAAAGCACGACTGGGGACACGCCAGCACCATGCAAGGGACGCAAAACGGCAGCGCAAGGGTCTGGGAATCCAACCCGGGATTAAACAGGGAGGGAAGGACCGGGAGGGAGCAGCAGCGGCGCGTTGGAGATCAGTTCACAGCGCAGATCCAGGCCAAGTCCAAGCAGCAGGACTCGAGGTGGCAGCAAGCTGTGGTGCTGCATCAGGCAGCCTTGCTGGGAGCAAGCCACCGGTGAGCCGAGGGCAGTGAACGGAGCACACACCTTTGAGGAGAGGGACACGGCTGGCTTTGTCTGCAGCCGGGGCACAGGGCTGCTTCTGGGGCGTCTGACACTCTCCTGTGTCTGGCACAACCTCAGCAGCTTTGTCTTCCACATCACCTTTTAACTCAGGAGGGAGTTTGGCTGTTTCTAGCAAGGGTCCAGAATCTTCTCCCTCCCCGGGCTCAGCTTCTTTCTGGGAGATGGTTTCAGGAGGCTCTGATGGGGTGATGTCTGTACCTCCTTCACCCCTCAGTGGCTGCTGCTTCTCCTCTTGGTCCTCTCCTGCTTTCTGTGACTGAGTTTCAGCCACAGGTGCCTCTCTCAGGGTGTCTCTGGGGACGTCTTTGGACCCTTCTCTATCACATTCTTCAAGAGTCTCCTTGGCTGTTGCTGGACACGAGCCTGCTTCAGGTCCTGGTGAAACCTGCTGACCCACCAGGGACAGCAAATCCTGCTCAGAAGTTTCATCAATATCACGATCCTCATCCCTCTGCTGCCCACTGGAATCTTCCTTTAATGGGGCTTTGGTACACAAAGGAGGTGGTCCATCCTTATGGTCACCTGTGCCCCCTGCTCCTGCCAGCACATCACGGCCCAGCTCTGGCTCCACACCAATGCCTTCTCTGCCTCGATGATCCCACAGCTCACCGCTGCCTTCGGATGCTCTGGAGCCTTGGTACATATCCAGGGGGATTGGGATGGTGACCTCAATTCTGGTGGGAGCTGCTGCTGGAGCCTTTGTTTCACGTGACAGGAGTGGCTGCTGAAGGCCCCCAGGTCCCTGCTTTGGGGGCTGGCTTTCTCCTTTTATTGCCTCTCCCACACGCTCCTGAGGGCCGGGCTGGAGCTTTGGAGAGCTCGGCTTCTCTGGAGTTGTAGACGTGGGGTATGAAGCAGGGGCAAAAAATTAGCACAGGCATGTCAAACAGTCATGTAATGCTGAGAGACTGAGGATTTCTACTGTCAACTGAGAGGATAAAAGAAGTCCCACACCGCCCCACTGAACAGACAACTCACTGCCACAGTGGCTTTTGCCTTTAAAGAAACTCTGATCCCCATGGGAATCACAAACAGTGACAGCCACAGTGCATGGGAGATCAGATTCCTGCCTGGACCTGGCCTTGGAGGTGTCCAGGTTCACACCTGCACTCCATGAGCTGGTTCAGCTGTAGAAATTTCCAGAAGCCAAGAACATCCCCATTTTCCAATCTAACACCACCACAGGACCATCGGTTTGCCGCTCAGTGCCCACCCCTTCCTGCCTCAAGGGCCTGTACAAAACAGGCCAGACCCTTCCCCTCCTTCCCAGGCTCCCAAAATCCCTGCAGCTCTTTCCTCCCTTCAGGCACACACAGCACCTCTCAGAGCTCAAACCACCCCTGCTCTGCTCTCCAGGTCATTCCTGCTGCCCATGGGCGTGGAGAAGAGCACTTCCATGTCTCCACTCTTATTTCATCAGCCAGCAGAGCAGCAAAGGACTGTGAGGAAAAACGTAGTTGCAGTGATTTTGGACTGTGCCCCCACTGAGACTCATCAGAGCTCCAGCACTGCTGCCATTATTTGGGCTGAGTGACATTTAAACCCCAAACCTGAGGTCCCAGAGACACAGATCTCTTTCTCTCTCTCTCTTTTTTGGGGGCTGTGTGTGTGTGTAAAAGGGGGAGTTCTGTTGTTGCTGATCTCGTGCACGACACAGACATTTACAATTTCACCCAACTGCAGAGTTAAGTCACATATTCCACTCGAGCTGGAGCTTTTCTGTTGGAAATTCATTCAGCTGAAGCAAAGATGCACTGAGCAATGGAGAATTCACCTGGACAGAGGTAAACTGCTTTAAAGTCAACCGTCCTAGCAGGAATGTGCCTGTTGCATTATGAATTTGCCCAGCTTCAAAGACTCTTTGGTCTTTTTGAGCACTGCTCAGGTAAACCAAAGAGCCCAAATCAGAGCACTGCAGTCCTGAGATCACAGCTGTGGCTCTGGCAGATTAACAAACAAGACCAAAACAAGAAAAGATGAATCAAGACCGATTTGGTCTTTTATCAGTGTCCTCCCCTTTTTAAGAGAATATCATGGTTTAAGTGAAACCACCACACAGAGACCCTGGAAACTGTGGTTTAAAAGAAAGCTGCAATCGGCCCCTATTGGAAGGTAATATCTGAAATACAGCATCAAGAAACACCTTTTGTAATCACAGGGATTTGAAGTGTTCAGGCAGCAGCCAGCAGGTCAACCTGGCTCATTTCTTCTGCAAAGGAACATCACGACCACTAATGAGCAGCAGTGCAGGAATGTGGACAGGCAGTTCACGAGCTGTGCTTCCATGTTCCAGGATTTTTCAGGGGTTTTGAGGCAAATCTGCAGCGCAGGGTCAATGCCAAACTGGGAATCAGAGGATGCTTCTCCACCTGAGACTCCAAAAGCATTTTAAGACGCTCCATCTGCACTGCAAATATTGTATTTTTTTAAATCCCCACATCAGGTAGGTACCAGTGAGACACCTAAGGCTCTGTGTGTCAATAATCACATTTTCCTCTGAATCAAAGAGAACCATTAAAAGGAAGCAGCACATTATTACAAGCCCACTTTCAGAGATGGAACAATTTATAAAGAACCTATATAGGTTTTGTCAGAGCTCCAACTGGCTGCATGGCTCCATATCTGACAGCTCAAAGATCCCAGGACAGGATAGAAAGGTCTTAGAAAAAATCTGGTGTGAAACAGCACTAAAACCAGGGTAGAGAGAAGAGAGAACTTCACCCCATTCTTGATAAGTCTTGATTTCTGTTTTATACTGGAATCACTACTTTAAATACAGAAGAGCTGCCAGTTCAAAAACCACTGGCCAGGCAAGCACAGGTTCTATTTTAACTGCAGGGTGCACAGAATTGCTCATCTGTGTGTGGAGAGCAAAGACAAGCTGAATTCTGCCCTGAGCTCAGAAGGCAAAGACCTATTTACTTCTGTAAAAGACACAGATGTCTAAATGCACTAATGGAGCCATGAGGAGGAGACACTGCCCAGCTGGAGGGGTTTGTTGTTTGCTGTGCAGAAAACTGCCTCAGAAAATGGAGTTTAACTGAGATTTTAAACAGCACACCAAATTAGGGCTGTGGTGTGGGGGCAAGACAGCAACATCACAGGGAGTCTGAATCCCTAAGTCTGGAATTAAGCCAGCACTGGGTGTTTTGGGAAAACCCCATCCTGAAGCTTTCCATCAAGTCTGAACTGAGCAGAGTCAAGAGAGGCTTTCCAGGTAGCTGAGACATCCCAGATAATTCTTGGCTCATCTAAGCAGACGCAATTAATGCTCTGAAAACTTGCTGCCCCTGTGTCTGACTTGGCCACTTCACATTCCCTAAGACTGGGATAAGAAAAACAAACCCTTAATGTTGAAGTCAGGGCATCAGTGAGTAGGTTTGAGACATGTTTTCCATTAGAAAGACACAGTAACCAAACAATTCACTGATCTTGTGTGTGACTTGCAGGGCCCACACCTTCTCTGTTCAGTGTGAGCAGCTCCTCCTGGTCACGGCACATCCCAGCTCTGTCCATCAGCTTTTCCAGCCTGGAGAATGCCCTGGTTTTGCAACTGGACAAACAAGCACCATGACTTTGGTTGTCTGAGAGAGAAATTTGGTGCATGAGAAGCTGCAGTTACCTGAAATGAGTATGTCTGAACATTCCAAGCGTGGATGACCCTTCCCTGTCAGGAACAGGGAGAACTGCACAACTGCCGTGCAGTGCAGAGCATTTCATTACAGAACAAAATTCCCAAGCCACCAGCAACCAGTTGCACACGTGGACAGCAATAACTGGACCCAGGGACAGATGATTCACCCACCTTGAGTGTCATCTCCTGCAGCGTGGTCCTCCAGGTTGGGAGTGGCTCCTACGCCCGCCTCTTCAGCTGCTCCCAGGTCAGAGGAACAAGGGGAAAAATACGATCAAAACAAGAGTTAAGTTTAAGTGTGTGCCTGGAGAATTTATTTACCTCCCTTCTGATGCTGCCCATCAGATTGGGCATGATCTCTGCTGTATCATGAGCAGGGCAGGATCAGAAAGGAAATCACTCCACACCGATGATGGATCTGGACAGATCTGCTCAGCCTGTGCTGTACCAGACAGGAGGAGTGTTCCATCAACTCACACATCCCAGATGGCAGGTTAGTACAAGCTCTTTCAGGTAGGAAACAGGCTGTTAAGGAGCAAGGAAACTTGTGGATTTATATTCCCTCTTCTACCCCCACCTACCCTTTATGTAGCCAGCAGCACTCACACAAATGTCTCTTCCCTGAGCCCACCTTCTTGGTGTCTGCTACCCACCTCACCACAATGAACCCTGCCAAGGCTGTGTGAGACCAGTAATTCCAAGCCTGATATGAATCTGACACTTCAGGAATACTGGAACATCAGAGAAGCACAGTCTTCTTCACAGCGATGACGGTTTGCCTCTCTCAGAATTTTTCCAATTTTTTCCATGAGTACTTTCAAACCAGCTTAAACAATTACACCTGCATGTCACATTCTCTAGCCAAACTAGAACTTTCTCTGTTTCCTTGTATTTTTTTTCCCAGGAGTTCAGGACACACTGGCTCCCTGGTACAGCCAGATCTTGCACCAAGGTCTGCACATCCTTGCAAGCAGGTGAACCACTCCGTGTCCCACTGCAGGGCTCCACCAGCAGCCTGGGGACTGGATGCAGATGGATTTCACTGCTGGGGGTGTGTTCCAGTGTCTGGCATCACCAGAAGCCCTTTTCCACCCACTACCTTTCTCAGGTCCTGCCTGATGCTTCCAGGAAAAGCCACTGGCTACGGCACAGGGGACACATCCTCACTGTTCACACACAGACCTGCCCCTCCCCGCAGCTCCTGCCCTCTCCTACCCACCCAGCACTGCTGCAGTCACTCCCTGCTCTGCCTCTGGAAGGCACCAGCCCTCCCTGGAAAACCAGGCCCAGGTGCAGTGATTCCCCACAGGCCATTCAGGCTGAATTAGCCACTTCACTTCCTCTGCATTATCCTTAAAAGCACTGCTGCAGTGGCCTGGTTTTCACCTGCCACTCCAAAGACACCCGCGAGGGCTGGGCAGAGCCAGAGTGCTCCGGGATGGCACCGAGGGCCTGAGACCGGGATGAGGGGCTGCTGGAAGAGGGGCTGGAACGACCCGGATCTGCTCAGCCTGAAGGTGGGAGGCAAAGCCACCACAGAGACACCAGACAGAAAGATTGTCAGACGCAGAGCTGCGAAGGAGAAGAGAAGGCTGCGAGCTTCCCTCAGGATGGGGAAGGCAAGAGGACAACTGTAAGCCAGGAGTTATTTGGAGAAGGAAGAAGCAGCATCAGGAGCAAAGCGTCCCTGCGAGAGGTTTCACGGTGTTATCTCACAGCACCAACCAGTCCAGCTCTCTGCTCTGTCTGCATCAAGAGGTGGAACTGCACCTTGGTCTCCCTCACCTGTGGTTCCTTCTGGGATCTCCCCGTGCTGTTCCACACCACCCTGATCCTCGTGGTCTCCTTCCTCCACTAAAGGTGCTGTGGCATCTGAAAAACAACGCAGCTTTCACACAGCTGTTGGGTGGCAAAGCCCTGGGGAGGCCAGGACATGCCTGAAGAACCCTTTTCCTCAGAAAAGCACTCGACTCCCTCCCTTCAGCCAGTGGAGCCTGTGGAGGGGGACAACCAAGCACGACACAGCAAAGCCAATATCACAGGGACACCAGGAGCTGCCCCTCTGCCACACAACGTGCCACAGCACACTCCTTATGCTTCTGAAGGCTTTGCCAGGAACTCTATCCGAAAATCCACAGCCAAAAGCAGCCACTGGTGCCTGAGCCACATGCACAGCAATGCTGTCTGCACTGGGACATCACTGGTCTGGAGTAGGACAGAGCAGCTCCCACAGGATACCTTCACAAACCATCCCAGCACTCTGGGCAGCTCTGGGACAGACAGACACTTGGCTCCATCTACCACAGGGATGTCTGCTCCTTGTGACAGTACCAATCCAACTGGATAGTATCCCCTCCTGCACCAGCCAGGTTTTACATCCTGATTTCCTGAGCCACCTCACAGACAATCAGACAGCCCACACCTCCAGCAGGACAGGGCTGGGACTGCTCAGCATCTCTGTCCACCTCTCCTTTCTTTTAGACCAATTTTGCAAGCTAATGCCTTTACCTGGAGTCTCCAAAGGCAGATCCTTGTGATTAAAGCACCAGAGGAACACACAAGGTGCAGCTAATTGAAATGGTGAACAAGTCTCTGGACCACTTCAGAATGAGTTTCTTTCTACAAACATGACAATCAGGTAACACTCCAGAGCAGCACAGACATGGCTTGAGTCCTACCACCACGACCTTCCCATCAGCATGAGGTTTGGTTTTATGTCTGGAGCCTGCCCAGCTCATCATTCCAGCAGGAATCTCACTGTACTAATGAACATGTAAACACAGAGGGGGCAAAAACCAGCTGGCTCCAAAAGGGAACTCAGCAAACAGGACGTGCTGTCAGTGCTTGGGGGAGCACAGTGACACAAACCTGTGTCACAAAACACAGGATTGCTCCCGGCTGAGCTAACGGGACCTTGCAGTCCCCATGTAAAAAATCTTCAGGAAACAAACCACAAGCAACTTCCTGAGCTGTAATAAACACTTCACCTTCTCTTGCCTTCCAGCCCACCTTTAGAGCACGTTATCTCATTCTGCAGCATGGCAACCATCACTGTGATGAGACTAAGGAAGAGCTTTTGTCCAAGAGTGCAGACGCTCCTCCTGAGAAACCCCACCAGGACACGGCACGGTGAGTCTTTGGGCAAGGTTTACCACGACCCCATCCATCATGGTTTCAAAGCAGTAAGTCAAAGAGCTCCCACCTTCTGTAGTTGGGGTGCTCTTAGCGTCAGATGTTTCAGAAACAGGCTC
Source organism: Lepidothrix coronata (assembly GCF_001604755.1). Classification (NCBI taxonomy): domain Eukaryota; kingdom Metazoa; phylum Chordata; class Aves; order Passeriformes; family Pipridae; genus Lepidothrix; species Lepidothrix coronata. Next base: position 1,321,398 of record NW_016690393.1, read on the forward strand.
ATCCGATCCATCATCGACTGGTATCTGAAGGGGATAGCCTGGAAAACATTCAAATACTTACAACAAGTCCTTGGCTATGAATTAGGGCCCGGGCGTTACCAACTCTGACTGCCCAGATCCACAGCAGTGAGAAACTGTGACTGGAGAGGAAAAACCACCCGGACTGAAAGCAAGCAAAGCGTGAAAATGCCAACCAAAAGCACCAGTGTCATCACCAAAAGGAACGAGCGGAAACCCATCAGCAAAAGAAAAGCCCGGTGAACCGGACAGGCAGAAACAGCAAAGCATGGCAGGAGCAGGCAAGGAGATCTTAGCAACGTAAGGAGGAAAGATGTGCAACTCCTGAGTCACTGTTGTCCTCCCTGGGGCCCTCAGCTCCCTCCCAGAGCAGGCTGAGCACTCCCACGACTGCAAACCAGCCCGTCTGTGTAACAGGATCAGTGCCAAGACGTGGTGGCAAAAGTTTTTTGGAAGAGCAGGGCAAGAGGCACAAGTCTCCCCTGAGCAAAGGGTCTAGGCAAATCAAATAATGAGAGCTGGAAAAACTGACTTAGGAAAGAAGAAGCAAAATCCCTGGGAAGCTGATGAGCGAAACAAGCTGAGAGGAGCCGTCGGACTGCAGTGCGTTACAGAGCCCGGGATGAATGGATGCTATGGATTCTCTCCAGGGCAGAGGCAATCCATTTATGTAAGGGGTGTCCAAAGCACCTCAAGAAAAGAAAATTAAGATGATGTTTATATGGAGCGTAGCCGGGAGTGAGTCCCACCAGGTTTGTGAGCGCTGTGTGGGTTTCCAAGCTCAGTTGTGGAGCGTGGTGGAATGAGAAAGGAAAGGCCTCTGGAGAAATGCAGGTCTGACATATGGGGAGGAAGACTCTGGCATGGCCCCCGCTCCCAGAGCTCTCTGTTCAGTTGTCCCCAGGTCCCTGTGCAGGTGAGGAAAGCAGGCAGCAAGCAGCACCCTTGAGCTGTGACCCCAAATAAAAGCAGTGCTGTGTTTTTAGAGCAAACCGAGGAGTGAACACAAACACACAGTTGCAAAGCTGCAGCAGTAAGATCATCCCTAGCCTGGATACCAGGGGTTATTCTGCTTGTGCTGGGCAATGATATCCCAGAGCAGCATTTCCCTACGACTGTAAATGCAGGAGCATCTTGTGGCTGCAGCCAGATGATCCACGACATCCTTCCACACACATATTCCCTCTCCTGGCTGTCCCCAAGGACCCCTCACACCACCACGCTGTTCCCACTCCCCCTGCTTAGATCAGCAGTGGGCAAGGCAGGTCCTTTCACCATCTCCTGGGTGTGCTCACCTGAGGAGAAGTGTTTTTCCTGGCCGGGTGCGTGATCCTCCATCATGGTGATGTCCTGAGGCTGCTCCGCTACCTCTCAGCAAAGGTTCCTGGTGAGAGTGAAAACAAACACCCATTAGGCAAAACCTGACACGACAGGAGCAAAGGAAAGGTTTAACTTTCCTGCACAAGGAAAATATGTGCCAGTCACTGCATCCCCCCACAACAAGGATATAGGCAACTTCTGCCCAGCTGCACCCAAATTCCACAGGTATTTAAGATGTGCCAAGCCAGATTTCCATCCTGGTGCACACAGGACACTGCTCAGCCACCATGTTGTCCCAGGAGACCTCTGGGAGCAGCAGGGTAAGTGCAGATGTACTTCTGGTGCTCAAAACTCTGCATTTCCCAGTTTAACCAGTCTCTCAGCAGAAGTGTCTGCTGGCAAGGCGTGATGCTGGCGTGGGAAGGGATGCTTTCCATCCCTGTGGATACACTCAGCAGGGATATACAGCTAGCACAATACACTCATCATCCTAAAAGCCACCCAAAAGTGACATACAGGGGTAATCCAGGACTTTCCAGACAGGGATTTGGACCAGGGACTCTTAGAGAAGAGGGTCTTCCTTGGTTGTGGCTCTGAGGGGACAGCACAACAGCAGGATTTAACCCCAAATCCTTCTTGCAGGGCTCAGGAAGCCACACCACAGTGCAGGGCAAAGCACACAGGGCTGGACACTGGGGTGGGAGCAGGAAGGTGCCAAAACTCAGAGTCATTTTTCTAAAGTGCATCGATCTACAAAAGGAAATGAAGTTGCCAACAACCATTATCTGCTCCCTGATGCAGGGACTGTTTCTCCCTGCTCTCCGTGCTGGTTGGAAGGCAGTGCTTTTAGCTGACTTCCTAATAGCTGATATAATTACAGCCCCTGGCAGTGATTAATAATCAGCTATTAGTGTGATCATATGTTGTCCATGACCATCAGAAGCTAATGAATCCAGCAACAAAGCTCAGGTTACCAGGAGCAAGGAAGAAACTTGTGGTTTTGTCTGCTGGCAATAAATTAACTGGATATATGGAACCACACCAGAGAAACTCCAGGGCTAGTAACCAGATCTCTCACCCAGCTTTTTTAAGCCTTAGCAAGATGACTCTGCAATTTAATTTCTGCCTCAGACAGATACAAAGCCATTTGACAGAACTGTACTAAGGAAGTTCCAGAACTTTCCCTAAAAAGAACCCATAAAGATAGAAAGATAAAATAGGAAAGAATTAAGCATCTAATTTTTGTCCCAAAAATGGTGGGCCCTAATTATTTAGACATATGGTTGCTCTCCTCCCAGCACTCAAAGAATCATATTGATTATATCCTGGTCTCATCTGGCTAATGCTTGATATTATTTACAGGTCTATTTAGCACTGAAATACTAAAATGTAGTTTCAACCTGGTGTAGGGGCCACAAAAGCAACTTGGGTACAAACATGAGTGTAAAATGACACACAAATGTGCTGCTCTGCTGTGTTTGTGTGTGTGCACATACACAAAAATTACCTCTCTGCCCCCAAACACACACTGTGGGACTGGGTACAGCAGTTTTCCCAGTGCACTGCCCTGTCTGCTGGCAGGAAAACATGGATGGCAGGAGCAGTTCCCACCCCCTTCCCCACCGGTGATCCCCTCCCAGCCATGCTCCCTCACTACACATCCACAGACATCAACATCTTTGCTTCCCAACTGCTCATCCAGAGCAAACCACTCTCCAATCTGCTGTGCTGCATTTAGATGAGGCTGTCTCCTTACTCTGCCTCCTTCCCTCTCTTCCTCCCACGGGTTTTTTGGAGAAGAGCAGTTCGTGTCTCCCCCAGTCTCCCCGGGAAGCCACACTTAGTCCTTTCTTGCCTCTGGACAAGAATTTCCTGGGACACCATCCAGAGAGGACTCTGTTTGACAGCTAGTGAGCTCACATAACCTGTCAGAGGTTTATCTGCTGGCTCCATGGACAGCACTCGACACAGGGAAGACCTTCCACTTTTCCTGGGAATACTGCATTTAGCAGGGGTGCAGCCCTGGCACCGCAGCAGCGGCCGTGATTCAGCAAAGGCTGTCAGTGCTTCCCGCTGCCCTGCCAGTGCCAGGGCTTTCCAGCACAAAGGAATGGCTGGGTGTTGTGCAGGGAAGCAGGTGATCCTGTCATCTGTCTGTGCTGCTCCTGGCCAGCCCCTGCTCCCACTGTGCTCCACACGGGATTCAGCTGCCTCCGAGCCGGGGTGGGCTCGGGAGGATGCAGCCGTTAATTTTTCAGAGGTGGGAGAGAAAGAGCTGCCTTTCTGCTACAAGGCAAAAAACATGACTGTGAGGCACAAAGATCCATCAAAAAACCACTCAGTGGGACGCTGAGAGCACCTCAACCCGGTTGCAGCTCATGGAACACCCCGGGTGCTCTTTCATTGGGACACAGGGATTTTGGGGGGTGATGTCTGGGCTTGTGGGAGGTGATGTCTCTGTGGGAGAGCAGGAGCATCTCCCAGCAGATGAAGCACAATGTCCTGCAGCAGAGGAGCAGAGTCCCCTCTGTGCCTGAGCCACTGTGAGCAGCACCAGTGGTGGGGAATCAACCACCTCAAACTGGCCAAGGGGCAGGGAGGGAGAGAGGGTATTGCCAAGGGCATGGAGTGATGGGACAAGGGGGAATGGCCTCACACTGACAAAGAGTAGGTTTAGATTGGATATTAGAAAGAAATTCCTCCCTGGGAGGGTGGGGAGGCCCTGGCACAGGTTGCCCAGGGGAGCTGTGGCTGCCCCAGCCCTGGAAGTGTTCAAGGCCAGGTTGGATGGGGCTTGGAGCAACCTGGGCTAGTGGGAGGTGTCCCTGCCCATGGCAGGGGGTGGGAATCTTTAAGGTCCCTCCCAACCCAAACCATTTCATGATTCTGTGATCCTGCTCCCACATGGTTCCCACAGCATCTTTTAGCTGCAGAAATGTCCACTCAACAGATGCCTTTCTCCCAAGGCATTGGGAAGCATTCCCTACAGCCTGCCCTCCGAGGCCTGGCAGGGCTGAGATTTAAACCCATTACAACAGGGCTGATGAAATTTCATCAGCACCAGATAAGCAAATAAATAACATTAAGCAGACAAAGCGATCCAGTGGGTAAGTAGGAGTGAGCCACAACCATTATCTCTAAGCTGCAAAGCTCTCCCAGCAGGATTTCAAACACACAGGCCATGGAATCATACCCATTCACCAGGAATGTCATCTGTAAGGACATTTTACACCTCTCCAGTGGATGCTGAACTCCTTTCTCTCCCTTTTTCTTCTTCATGCATTGTACACGTCAGCTAAAAGCATCTCTCACTCCAAACTCCATGGATGATGTGCCTGATTTTGGGACAGATCTGGCCTGTTCAAACCAAGAAGCAAAACTGAATTGCCTTTATCCACCCCCCTTCTGGGTCTAGAGGGAAAGTCTCAGCTCTGCTTTGGGTTTTCACTCAGGTAATAAATTCAATGACCAAAGAGAATTTAAACCTTATTAGAACTGCATATTCTAGATTTGAATTCTTAAAAGAGATGGTCTGAAAATTCTGAAAGAAGCCCATAAGGATAATCCTGTTTGTTTTTCCTTTTGAGTGGGGGAAGGGGAAATCCCTCTTAGGGAAAAACACAACATCAAGGGGGAAAAAAAATATTCTAAAATATTCTTAAAAGTGCAAAACCAGCCCCGCCCTGAAGCAATGGTTCAGTGATGCATAATTAGAGCACGGAGAGCTGCACAGAGATAAACTTGAGCAGCACCCTCTGCACAGCAGATAAAACACAAACCCTTGGAAGAACCTTATCCATTCCCAGCAGGACTATTCTCCTTAACCAGGGGCACTATCTAAAAAGCAACAGCCTATCCCACAGTTAACAGCTCCTCCAAACCTCCGTTTTCCAGACCCACAGCCTGCCTTTCAGGAGGAGAGGCTCTGGAGGAGTCCCCTGGAATGGTACAACCAGGCACTCAGGAGGCAAAGTTTTGCTTGCCAGGAGCAGGAGGAACAACCCAATTTCAGCCCACCAGTACCACTGGTGTTTGCTCTGTGTGTGCAATCCCAGGCCCTGAGCATCAAACCCAGTCTGTCCAGGAGCTGAGTTCAGCTGGTGAGAGCCCGGCCAGCTCCTGCCACCCAGCGCAGTCGCTGTGCCATGCGTTGGTGTGACAGCGGGGCACGGGCTGGCACATGGAGAATTTCACTGCCAGGCTTGGAGCTGCTTTCCCAGCTGGCATCCAAGCCTCCAGCTGGTTTGAGAGTAGAATGTTGCCATCCCTACCCTCAGATCAGTGGGACCTGGAGAGGAGTAGACACTCCAATGTGCTCGGGGTGGGCTGGAGGTGTGTGTGGATCCACAGGCAGAGCAGAAGGGAGCTTGTGGCACCAGGTGACCCTGGATGAGTTTCTCCACAATGCTAAGCTCCATGTGGAGCAACCAGGAGCAACTTTCAAGCATTTGAATAACATGTCACAGCTGAACCAGGTCCCAGAACAGTCACAGAATCATAAAATGGCCTGGGCTGGAAGGGACCTTCAAGATCATCCAGCTCCAACACCCCTGCTGTGGACAGGGACACCTTCCACTAGAACAGGTGGCTCAGAGCTCCACCTAACCTGGCCTTGAACACTTCCAGGCATCACAGGATGATCTGAGTTGGAAGGGACCTTAAATATCATCTCATTCCAACTCCCTGCCACAGGCAGGGACACCTCCCACTAGCCCAGGTTGCTCCAAGCCCCATCCAACCTGGCCTTGAACAATTCCAGGGCTGGAGCAGCCACAGCTTCTCTGGGCAACCTGTGCCAGGGCCTCCCCACCCTCACAGGGAAGAATTTCTTCCCAATATCCAATTTAAACCTACTCTTTGTCAGTGTGAAGCCATTCCCCCTTGTCCTGTCACTCCAGGCCTTTGTAAATAGTCTCTCTCCATCTTTCCTGTCAGCTCCCTTCAGGTACTGCAAGGCCACAATTAGGTCACCCCAAAAACTTCCCTTTGGGAGCATCCCTTTGTTGTATGCAGCCCCATGCCCAGCCTTCAGCAGCAGTTCCAGCTCAGCTTCCAAAGAGGCACCTGGACATCTTTCCAGAGCACAGTCAGGACACATCCCACCAGCACAACACCCCAGCAGAGCCCCCATCCCGCTGCCACTCGGGCAGACCCCTCACAAAGCCTCCAGCGCCCTCCACCTGGGAAAACACAGAGCCAAAATTAAGTCAGGCAACCCAAACTCTTGATCTTTTGGCAAAAAGCTTCTCGGCAGTGAAAGGTAAATAAAACCAGGGCTCAAAACAACGTGCCCCTGTTCCTACTGAGAGTGGCCCCGTGGTGGAGTGGGAAGAGGGCAGATGGCAGGAGGACACAGCTGGGCCTTGGTGGAATCTGTGCCAGACAACATCATCAGCACTGTCACAGAGGAGCACGAAAAAGCCTCCCCAGTGCCCCTCTGGTGCCAGGAGATGAGTGGTCCCACGATGCCCGCCCGGGGCAGTGGGTCAGCAGCTGCACCCCCTCACCCGTGGGCACAGCCACGCCCGCGGCCCCGGGACACAGCCCAGCCACGGGATTATCCCCGAGCAGAGGGAGAGGCAGGGTCTGGATCCGCAGCGCTCCCAACTGCGCAGCTCCAGGGATCACGAGGCTGGGGACTAATGGCTCGATTTACATCCACACCACTCCCAAAATAAACTCGGCGTTGGCAGAGCTGTTTGCGGGTGGGTGCGGGGGCCTCCTGGAGCACACGGGGAAGAAAACACGGGAAAAGAGACATTTCAGCACTGGGAGACACTGGAGGGATTTGCACATTCTGGGCCTCGTCACTGGGTCAAACCAAGCAGCTCCATCCTTCACACCAGCCACAAAATATCCAGGTAGCTCCCAGAGGAGGCAGAGCAGAGCCTCTCAGATACTGTCACGTGCTCAGAGTCTTCCTTCTCCGTTATTTAACCAGCAAGGGCACAAAGCAACCACCCTCGCTATTGAAAATGAAAACTCAACAAACACGAGCTAAGTGTTACCTCTGAAAGGTGATCAAAGACAAATAGGGCTTTAAAAAAAGCATCATTCCATCTGAATTACATAATTAAAACAGAGTGACAGCCCTGTGAAACAACACCAGCCTGAAAGGCTGTTCATAATTCATAAGCAACTTCCTTTTCATCTCCTTTGTGTACTTCTGCAAGTACTGTTTTTCCCAGAAGGTGACAGAGGAAGGAATATGGACGATGATCTCATTAATTGCAGGCACTGTCTAATATGCAGTGAGCTGAGAAATTGCACAGAGTTATCTAGTCAAGAGGCCAGAAAAACCTCCTTTGGGTTCAAAGACAGACAAATGCCTCTTGGAACAACAGGAGGGAGTCACAAAAGAAATAGTCTCAAAAATGCTTTTTTCTTTTATCCCCCCCCCTCAAAATTTTTCCATGTTATAGTTTAAATGACTCCTTGAAGGTCTGAAACTTTTGACAGCTTTTTTTGGGAGCTGGACACCTTCCATGCAGACATGAGACGGGGTTGGGTTCACAGCAGAACAGATCTGAGGCACAGGAGTCTCATCACAGCAAGGGTGGTCACACTGGACTCTTGCACACCCATTTTGGACATGCAGGTTACTGAGACCAGGCAATAAGAACACCCACATCAGTTAATGACACATTAGCAGGTCTGGAGAGGAGATGGGGAAAGGTGAGGGTGGTAACAGCACCAAACAGGTACAAACAGCATCAAAAGGGAAAGGAAAAGC
>NW_016690393.1:1329714-1343943 GCF_001604755.1 Lepidothrix coronata
GGCCTTGGACACTTCCAGGGCTGGGGCATCCACAGCTTCTCTGGGAAACCTGTGCCAGGGCCTCCCCACCCTCACAGGGAGAACTTCTTCCTGATCTCAATCTAATCCTTCCCTCTGTCAATATGAAGCCATTTCTCCTTGTCCTGTCACTCCATGCCCTTGTAAAAAGTCCCTTTCCAGTTAATACAGCCCTTACAAATCCAACCTCTCCACTGCCAAGAGCTTTGTCAGCTACTGCCAGAGGCCACCAGTGGGGAAAGGTCTCCGGAGCAGGGTGGTGGGCAGAGAAAAGCCAAGGAACACTCCATGCTGATAAATTCCTCAGGGTTGCTGAGAATTAAACTAACAGAATTTGCCATCCTAAATCAGCTTAGGCCCAGTTCAGCAGCTGCCTCGGAGCAGGGTGGCAATTAGGAGACCAGATTATCCAGACACAACACCCCAGGAGCTGGACTCAGGAGATGGGAAATGGCTTTATCTGCATGTCTCCTCTCTGCCCAAATAAAAGGACACCACAACTGCGGCCTCTTCCAAGAACGGGAATGTGCTGGGAATCACTTGATGGGACATACACAATTTTGCCATGTGGGAAAATCAACCCCAGGTCTTGCATCAACTGCTACTGGCAGAGGCTCACGGTGGTTTATCAAAGGCATCGCTATTCCCACCTTCCCTGGAGAGGGAACAGGGGTGAAAAGGCTCATCAGGGAGCAGGCTGGGGACAAGCCAGTGTAGAAGCTGGGCTCCCACTGACCCCACAAGTGGTGGCTCCCACATGGACTGCTCTCCTTCAGGCAGGGCTCTCTGGAGCAGCGCTGGAGTGGAGAAACCACAGGAATCTCCTGAGGGACACCCCAGGGACATAAAGGCAGCAAAGCTCCACCTTCACCTCACCTGAAACCTGAGCACCTCCGTGTCCACCCGCAGCATCTTCTGTCACTATGAGGATCTTCCCTCCTTGATCTTTCACCCCTTCTTACTTTCGGTCTCATCTGACCAAACCAAACCCAGCCTTTCCCAACACCACTACAGAGCCCTCCCTCCCCATCCCAGCTTTCCCTGGGAGCTCTCGGAGGGCATTTAAGGGTGTCCATGGCCCAGGGAGGTGCTGGCACTCTGGATCACCCAGCTCATTCTATAGTATGATGCAAAGATCAGGCTGTCCCTAAGTCCACTAACTTTAGGTAGATTAGAGCTCTGATCAGCAGGGCTTACGTGGCAGCAGAAAAGGAAGCCACGGTAGTTTTAAAGCTTGCCCTGCGTGTTCAGCAGGCTCTTTGTGAAGAGAGGGAAGGGAAGCCTCTTTGGCAGGGATTTACTAAGCTACCTTTGGATTTCTTCCCAACCCCCTGCTACAGCATCTTGCAGTCATGCATTTCACTGAGACATGAGATGGTCGATGGGTGGATAAATTCTTCCTCCCCAAAATCCTGCTTGCCTGGGAAGCCTTTAAGCAGTTGAACACGCAGAGCGGATCAGAGAGAAGGCAGATCTTATTTACCAGCTAATTCTCTCTGACTCTTCCCATCCCAGGCTCAGCCCAACCCTGCTGCAAATCAGAGCCTCTTCCCTGCTGCTGCAGGTTTTAAGGCGGGCTTGACAGCACTCAGGCTTGTACCAGTCACTATTCACTTGGCAGAAAATGCTGGAAGGCTGGTACTTCCCCTGCACTGCCTTTCCAAGGCTCCACTCTGTGCTGAGATGTAGCTGAACCACCATGCACGGCCGAGTCCTCAGACAGCTGCTCCCCCAGCCTGCCCACTGCCACCAAAAAGCACAGAGAGAGGGAAAAGAGGGAAGAAAAGTTCCCCAAAACGCCACTGGAGTCTTAATGAATTAGGACAATCAGCAGCACAACAGCTGTTCTGCCCCATCAAGCAACTCCTTTACCAGGGCTGGCAAATTACACCACGAGGAGGGAGAAGCTGCTTTCCTGAGAAATTGCACTGCCTGAAGGAAGAAAAACAGGCATCCATCCCCACTAACTGATGGCTGACACACTCCTTGCTGTTGCTCATGTGGAATTATAGAGGACGTTCCCAGGATAAGCAGCAGAGGATGGTCCCACTTGCACAGCAGTGCAGGGAACAGGAGCCTGGCAGGGCTCACCTGCTCTGGGGACATTTGCAATCCACATCAGCTGTTTGTCATGGTTATCACGATTTTCTTCATTAATATGAGGTCAGAAACAAACTAACAGGACTTATTTCATTCTCCAGTGGGTACCACACCATCCCTAGGGCAGGGAAAGGCTGGTGGATACAGGATCACCCCCAATTCCCTGAACACAGCCGATCTGGGAGGGCACTGAGCACTGGCACACCCATCCTGAGCTCCCAGACAGAGCCCCTGAAATGCAATTCAGTCAATCAAAGAGCTGAGAAATACCCTAAAACTCACTTTTTATGAGCAACCCAGACACCAAACACCCTCAGACAAACAGGAGGGTGAAAATACCCACAGTGGCTGATGAGACAGCAGAGCTGAGCTCTCAGACGGGTGCCTGACGTGATCCACCAAGGTGTTTGTAGCAGGTTAGCAAACAACCACTCCTTGAAAGCAGCTCTGCTGTTCAGCCTCACACGAGCTCCCTGGCACAGTCTCCATTTTACAACCCACTGCTCTGCAGCACAGCCTGTGCTGTAGGACCCAGCACGAGAACCAGAGTTCTGCTCGCTCCCTTTCTCCACAGGCTTTCCTAGCAGCACACGGACAGCAGCATCCATTTGGTGCAGCAGAGATCCCTGAAAGCCTGGGATCAAACACAAGCCCTGGGCCATCTGCAGAGTGCACACACCCTGCACTGAAGACTTCAAGTTAAATGTTCTGCATTTAAGTGCAAAAATTGCACTTAAAGCCACTGCAAGGAGAAACCACCCCGCAGCATTCCGCTGCCTTCCTGCCAGCCCCGGGAATCTTTCTTTTCCTTGCTGGAGGAGTAAACAGCCACTGTTTCTGTGGTACACAGAGCCAGGGCCCCTGGGGACAAATGGGCAGGATTAAGCCTTCCTGTGCTGGGAAGGGCCACATCCTGTACTTCCTAGGAGCTGCTCCAGCCAGCTGGGATCAGGCTGCACACCAGCTTCCCTCCCCAACCTCAATGTGGGCAAAGGCAGAAGATGCTGCTGTGTCTGGTGCCAGGCTTAAATGATGCTGACACTGAATCAGTATGCAACCAGAAGCCCCAAAAATTAACAGAATTTTATGAAAAGAAAAGTTCACTTACACCTCTGTGGACTTGAAGATTTGGGTACCTGGCATCACCTCCCACCTTAACCAAGTCAATAATGGGTGTTGTGGTGCAGCACCACAGGAAGGGCCCAAAATTCGTGGTGAAAAAAGTAGATACTTTTTTCTTCAGAACAGCAATTTTTGATTGTGGAAAGATCCAAAGAGCGAGGCCCTCAAAAACTGGGCAGAGCAAGGCTGCAATTTGCCAAGCCAGGCTCAGATGACACTGCTTGGTCCTTCTTCCCTCAGACCACCAGCCCTGCTCCAACACTACCTAGGAGGTAATTCCAGGAACCAAACCAGCAGAAACTGAGCCTCTTACAATCAAAATGTGTGTGACAGTAGTGCTGTGGGTCACCTCAGCCTGGCTTTGGAGCAGAAATGTGGCAGAAAGGGGAAGTGTGGGAAAGAGAGGGAAAGTGTGCCAGGATCAGCCACCACCCAGCTGCACCTGAGCCCCTCTGGGTTTTGCCTCGGGCTTGAAAAACACGCTGTCAAGACACAAGGTGTGTGTTTATTGCTTACTTTGATCTCAGCTGCTTCTCTTCCTTTGATTTCGCAGTGCTGACAACATTTGCTGCACCCAGACAGAAGTTCTGTGAATATTCAGCGCTGCCACAGTAATGAAGATATTAAATATGAAAGATTCCTCGTGCCACAGCTCCAGTCTGGTGAGTGATCCCAGTCAGAGAGAACATGACAGGACCAGGTAAGTGTTGTGGCCACTAATGTTGCAGGAGATTTTCTCAGGGCAAGGAAAATATTCTTCACGGATTGGGCTGTAATTTCTGAAGTTATTTTGAGCTGTTTCAGCACATGGATAGAAAATAAAATGATGACAACGGCACCATCTGCTCCAGTTACTGCCACACCACCACGGCTGGCATCGCTCTCGCAGAGACAGAAAGCCTGTCCCAGGGGGGAAGCCAAGGCAGGTGAGCTTCCCCAGGGAGCACTGCTTTCCTCCTGCAGGATCCAAGTCTGCAGGTGCAGAAGTGGATTCCAGTGTGCTGCAGCAGAGAGAGCTCCACAAGGAACAACAGGGAGGGAAGGGACAGGGTGCCCAGCAGACGCTCAGTGCGCTCGGACACACACGGGCAGGAACCAGCTCGTCTGAAAAACCACAGCTCACCCCCCAGGAGGAACACAGGTCTCCATGTGCAGTTTATACACAGCGCTCACTTCACCAAGCCACCACTTTTAGCCATGTGACACCCCAAACTGGGCACCAAACAGCCCCACAGTGTCCAGTTCCAGCACCCCGAAGGTGACTGACAGCGCTGGAACGCAGCAGGAGGATGCCTTACCAGGACAGTGTCTCTATAAATACAGAGGAAAGTGTCATGCATTCCTGACACACTGGTTTCTTACCCTAGAAAGAAACAAACCCATCAGATCTCACCAGCTTTCAGGGCTTTAGCAGGACTTGTCTTCACCCCAGCAGTCACCCTGCAACTAGGCAGCGCTCAGCAAAGGCCATTTTAGCTTCTGTCTGGCTCTGCTGCATTATTTTTGCTTTTCATGACTAAGAGACACTTCAGCTGAGGTCAAAAGTCAGAGTGTGTTTCCTGAATGTCTTTTTTTTTTTTATTCTTTAATGCCCAAAGACACAAACAATAGGACATTCATCAAGCGTTTCTGCTACGCTTCCATCTCCTCCGTCATGTTATTGCACAGCAGCAATAACACTGTTCCCTCAAAATGTTCACAGCAGTGTTTACCACAACTAAAAGCAGCAATTTTTTATTACATCTGTATTAGAAGGGGCAGTGAGTAGATAAATGCAGCCTAATCTGGCGGAGCTCAAGAGAAAAAAACAAACATCAGCAGGAGAGCAGAGCATAGGGATGAGAGAATCATTCAGCTCCTGACAGGAAGGGAAAGGACTGGGACACACCAACCAAGCCAGAGCTCTTCCTTCTCATACAAAAACCCCACAGAAGCTGCATTTGTACCTTTATTCTTCCTAACAAGGGAGTACAGTTTGAACCATGCTGAGGCACAAGACAAACAAGGATTTTCCAGTAAGGGTGAACAGCAAATAAAAACCTTTATACCAAAACATCCCTACTGGGCACTCGGATGTCTCTCTCCAGCTGGTCTTTGCCCAGTTTGGGCCACTTGGGATGACAATCAAGCAGCAATCTGTCTTGCCTTGATTCTAGTTTTATGGAGCTGATGAGCAGATTTGCAGCAAAAGCAGGTGCAGGCAGCGTGACTAGTGACATCCCACATGGGAACCCAGGCCATAAATTCAGCCAAAGAGTTGTAAAACCATTATTTCCCCTCCTAACCCAAAGGCTAAAGGAGGGGCAAGTTAAAAAAAAATAACCATAATCCATATGCATTTCATCTTCCCCAGGAATTAGCCCAGTTGGTGCCTATCTTTTTTTCCACAGGGGTGAAGAGTGGAAGTTGTCCGAATTTCAGCCCGCCCCAAGTCTAGGAATTCGGGCTCAATCCTCCTCAGTACATTTGTTAAAAATAAATGAGGTGCAATCAGTCTCCTCGGGGATTTTATCTGCTTTCAGCTCTAAATGCAGCTCTGCTGTCACACGTATGACATGTACAAAAGGAGCTCCTGCTTCAGAGCCCGACTTCTGGCTTAAAATAATATCGCTCCTGCTCTCGGGTTACCAGGGACCCATTGATGTTCCCTAAGGTCACGGGCTCTCTCTAAATCACTAATACAAAGGCTGGCAGGCACAGGGGTGCTGGTGTTCCAGCAGTGCTTGTTTTTATTGAGGTGGATGAATGGAGAGGCTCTGACCACACCTAAGCCACGGCTTTGTCATCCCTTATCGAGGGAGGCAGGAGCGGTTTGCTGCCGGTGGGAGACACCGGGTTCTGCTCTCACAGCAGCCAAGAACACCCCACACAGCCCAAAAGCTTTACTCACCTCGCAGAACTGCTCATTTTCACTGGAGAAAAGCATTGAGGGCATTTCCCCCTCTGCAGGCTGCAGGACTTCAGTGCCAAGTAATCCTTACTTGGCTTTAAAACTCGCTTTACGCCCACCCACCTCCCTCCAGCATCACCCAGTTCCCTCCTCTTAACAAAGCCAAGCATTTCACCCAGGCCACCTCAAGCACTGTAAGGTGCTTTTCACCTGTACACCAATCCCCAGACAGGATTTTTCCACTTAGGAACTTAAGCACCAAGAGGCTCCTGGATGTTGGAAGAGCAAACAACCCCACGAAGTCCAAAACTCCTCCGTAAATGTGAGCAACAGTAGCTAATGAAACGTGCTCTGGAGCTGAGCACAGACCTCAGACAGCCGTGACAATAAACCCTATTATTAGACACAAAAGCAGTGACTTATTTGAGAGATTAAGCATTAATAAGTGCCTTCACATTAAAGAATATTCATTCTTCATCTCCTGCCTGGAGGAACCTGAGGGAAGGGAGGAGCTGGCAAGGTAATCCAGCTACCACTGAAATAGGGGGAAAGGCAGAACTCATGCAAAGTAGGCTCCAAAACCATGAAATAAGGATGGAGCAGTGACAGCTCAGCTGCAGTGAGAGATTCCCAGCGCTGGAATTTCACATTTTGCAGGGAAATGGGCCCCCACCCTGCCCTCAGCAAGTCCAATCGATGAGCTCTTGACCAAGGCAAGAGCTGGGCAAAAGAAGCTCCAGGAGCACCACAGGAGAACGTGGACCTGGGTCTGCCAGGCAAGAATTAAAATGGAAGGGAGAGAGGACAGGAACAGGAGAGATTGATGAGGAAGGAGAGGAGACAGGACAGCATGGCCACGTGTGCATGTGGTGCTTGGATTTGGCACGTGCCCAAGGTGCTGCTCGGGATGAGAACAAAACCAGGGAGCACCAGGGGCTCCTCCAGTTCACAGTTGCTCTTTTCAGATCACCCACCCACCACCACGACCCTGAAAGTCTCCACAAGCCCCAGAGTCACTCCCTTTATCACAGGATAGGTCCAACACCCTCATTTTGAATCTGTTCTCTTGGGTAGTGACTACGACCCACACCACAGATCTTTAGCTGTACTTTTACCTGCTTTCCTTTTTGCCCCCAACAGCAGCATTTATTACTTCTGCCTATGCATGCCTGCCAGGCTCTCCATTATAACAGGAAGATGATGAGGGAAAAGCATGTAGTTTTCTGTC
The DNA here is from genome assembly GCF_001604755.1 of Lepidothrix coronata. Taxonomy (NCBI): domain Eukaryota; kingdom Metazoa; phylum Chordata; class Aves; order Passeriformes; family Pipridae; genus Lepidothrix; species Lepidothrix coronata. The sequence continues at coordinate 1,337,073 of NW_016690393.1, forward strand.
CAATTTGGAGATGTCCATTGTTAAAAGCTCCTGGTACAAACCCCTCCAGGCAGCTCCAGGCAGCACCTTTTGTCATGCTGATGAGGCAGTAGGTAAAAACCACAAATAAGCAGCAACTTCAGAGGGCAGAATTTGCTCAGGGTAAAATCTGCCCTTGAATTCAGAGTAACTGGGAGCTGAAAAATCAACCACAAAGGCAATTCTGACTTTGGATTAAATCCCAGCTTTGGGCTCACTAACGCCACAAGCTACAGCTACCAGCAGAGAGCACGTGAAGCTCCAGCTCTGTAACAGAGCCCAGCTTCGTCACAGCTCTCACCTTAAACCACACAAGTAATTCAATCCCAGCAGCTCTCACCCCATCACATCCAGGATCTGCAGTGGGAGGGTAATAAAGCACTTGCATGGAGCTCGTCAGCACTTTGTGCAAGGTGGGTCAGCAGTAGGAGAGGAACATGAGCCACATTTCCAAACCTTTGTCACTTCTGACCACACCAAAGTGAAGAGCAGCTTCAGGTAAAAGTCTCATTTTTATACAGAGGTTCCTTTTGCCAGCCTGCACTGACACATCACCCTGAGCAGCCACAAAGGCCTGGAGGACAGACCAACCTCCAGGAAACTCATCCCTCTGGATTATCCCTCCTCTTGGGACAGTCTCTTTTGTCATCACCGTGCCCTCAAACTAACCACACAATGAACACACTCACCTTGAGCCCTGCAGAGCAGGGACAACCCCCTTCAGCCTCTGCCCAAGACTCATCCTGCTGCCTGGATATATGAAGCCTCAGCACCCAGTCAAGACAAACAGTTTGCCCATCACGTGGCCTCTCATCTTGACTGTGACAGCTCTGATCTGCCCTCGACTCAACTGGGAATGAGCACAGCTGGCCAGATGTGTTCCATGCACCAGGAAGCTCACGTGAAGTGACATTTCACTTCACACAAGAAGGAGCAGAGCTGCTTGTGAGCAACACCCACCCCCCCCTTCAAATTAAGACCAAGCCAACACAGCCAGGATCTAAGTCAAGCTTTGATCAAATAAAAGATAAAATGTTTCCTAGGCAGGGAAGAATTGCACCACTCTGGACATTCCCCTGCTTCTCCAATTTCAACTTCAAAAGGGCAGCCCAGCAAAAAGGGAAGCCCATTCCTTTCAAATGTATGGAAAACAGTTGATTTATCTCGAAAATGAATCGCCAGGCCACCACAAACACAGGTATTGCTGAGCTGGATGTCCTCGGGAATCACGGGAGAGGCTTCTTTAGATTTTCTGAGTCATTTACAAACACCTCAAGGAATTTCATTCTGCAGCAAGTGACTCGACACGCTGATGAAATCCATCTGAAATTACATCAGGCACTTCCAGGCAGACAGCCCGGGACAGGAGCTGAGGGGGAGCCATAAAGTGAAATGCTGACAAGTGGCAGAAAGCCCTTCAAAGTCACACACGTGCTACTCAAAACCCTGAATACAAGTGGTTTCATCACCTCTCTTGGAGGTGAGGTGTCTCCACAAACAGCAGAGTTAAAACAGCCCTTCTTCCCATGGACTTGTATAACCCATCCCTTAGGACTGCACCTCATCCCCACATAACCTGCATCAACCTCTGTTCTTCCCATGTGCCTTGGAGCATCATCACTTGGAATCACAGAATATCCTGAGCTGGAAGGGACCCACAAGGATCATCCAGTCCAACTCCTGGCCCTGCCCAGGACACGCACCCCAAGAATCCCACCCTGTGCCTGAGAGCGTTGTCCAAATGCTCCTTGAGCTCTGGCAGGCCTGACCAGCTTGGGGGTGAATCCCTCTGCTATCCCAAGGCACTGGTGGGACAATCCCACCCACTGCTCTGAAGGACAGCACTGAGAGAGGGCAGACAGGCAGTGACACCAGATCTGCTCCAGGAAGAGAGGTCAGGGCAGGTACAGCAGAGAGGCTGCAAAGATGGAAATAATTAGCCCAAATGCAGCAATAATCCCTTTAGTTTAACAGAAGGTATCCCCTGGTGCTCCCTTTCCTTGGATATTTAAAGAAGAGACACTGAAAACAGGAGCCAGGCTACATGTAATGACCACCTTTACTAATCAGTCTGCTTGGAAGGGAAAGGGAAAAACCAGTGGGTTAATTTCTAAGGAGTGTGAAAGGCTCATTAGACTTGCAAAGAAAACCCACTCAATTCTAAAGGCACAGATACATCTCCTCCAGACTCCAGCGTAAACCACACATGCTTTCCACAGGCACTTTAAAAAAACCCAGCCTACAACCAGCAGATTTCAGTGTGAAACAAAGCTCCAGATCCCAGATGGAGGAGGGAGATCCATCCTGCTGCAAGGAAAGACTCAGATTCGCTCAGTCCCTCACAGCAGGGCTGTGCTCACCTTAAAAACCACACAAGGCATTACCTCAAGGGCCACAGTTCTGCTGTATCCAGCACATCTTGGAGTGATCTGCAAAGACAGCTTGGGATCAAGGGCTGTTCATGCTAAAAAGCCAGGTGGGAACAACACTGCACAGAGCAGATGCTTCCCATCTCCAAGAAGGAGCAGTGACCCACCTTGGGGCTGCACCCGGCAAGGCTGAGCCAACCTGTGCTTGCAAGGTTTTACCAAACAGCCCACAAACCTCTGCCCTGGATCACTCACCCTCATCCTCTTCCCAGGAATGCTGTGAGGTGAGTGGGAACGTCTCTGTGCTGCTCTGCAAGGATCAGCAATCCAGCCCAAGTGACTTCTGCAATTACCTCCTTCCTCTTCCATCTCCACGGGCAGGAAGAGCCCTGCCAGGATCCACCACTTTATGGAGAGGCACCCCCAGCTGCAAGGACATGGCCTTGGGGTGATCCCAGACACCATCCAGGCCCCCTCTGGAGTCTGAACACCACGGCTAAGCAAGCAAAACTCCCGAGGCAGAAAGAGATTATGCTGGATTGGCAGAAAAACCTAGAAAGCCAGCCCAGCTCTGCTGCCTCTGCAGCACTGAGGGATCCTCCAAGAGCTGCTGTCCTCCTCCCAAGGCATCAGCTGCTGCTCCTCTGAACACAGGCTGGGAACAGCCAGGCTGGGGCTGGGGCTCCCCCTCCACTTGTTGGCAGGGCAGGTACACAAGGGAAATGATCACCTCGGGTTTTAACAGTCTGGGCTATTTTAATACACCCAGAGAGCTTCATTCTGCTTTGTTCTCAGTGCCTTTCCACAGACTCACAGGTCTGCAGAGCTCAGAGCGAGCCAGAAAGCACCAGCCTCGACCCTGTTGCTCAGGGCTGGCTGCTTTACCTGCATTCAGAGCCACAACCCTCCTAAAATGCTGCTAATCCCTTCTGCCACATTCCAGCAGCCCCAACAGCAACGGCCCCAACACACCACACGCCCTCTCAGCATCAGACTGTCACAAGTCCAAGCCATTTCACTGCAAGTTTCCACCTCTCAGTCCAGCCCCACACCCGGGGACAGCCAGCACACAGCCTAGGAAGCACTGAGCTAACCTACAACTGCCTGACCTCACCAACCAGCAGGCTGAGCAAGCTGGAAAATACTGGGAGCCAGGTGGAAACCAGTGCCCTGGTTCTTCTTGACTCATTCATCAGGTGTCAGAGCATTCCTACAGCTAAATTAGCATCACTCCCCAAAGGACACCAACACCACAGCCAAGCCTCATCAGCATGCTGGGCTGAGAAAATAAGATTATTCTGCTCAAGACAAACCCAAATCCTCAGCTTTCTTCCAGCTTTTGAATAACCTTCCTACTGGGGGAAAAAAAAAAAGGGACCGGCCACCCTGAGCACTTCCCCTCAAACCCTGCCTCATGATCCGATTTTCAAGGCTTTGCCAGCAAAAAGGGATTTGTCTGGAAGGCTGGAGGTGGGCACACCCCAGCACCCATCTCAGACAGCGATGCCCAGCGCCCGTACGGGCACACACGCACGCACCCCGACAGGATCGGCGCTCGCAGTTGTGTCAGGACAATTTGTCACTCCCCTGCTGATGAAGGCAGGCTTTCAGGAGCTTCAGCACAGGCACCAGCTCAAAAGCATTTTTCCAACCTGGCTTTTCCCAGCCCCACAGCGCTGCAAAGCCCAGCTTCCAAGTGAGGATATGAACGTCAGCACAGAGAAATTTGCTCCACTCCCCACTACTGCACCCTAAGAACCACCCGGCTGAGCCCCAGCAAGGTGGTACCCAAACACTGCCAAATCCCACAGCTGGCAAAACCCTGGAAAAAAGACAACGATGCAACGTGGATTTGTGAGCCTGCAAGGAGGAACACGGCTCTCCAAAATGAAGCAGAGGAACATGAGAAGCAGAAGACAAGGCACCCACCTCACTGGTGTGCTACAAGCATCCCTGACTGGATACACCCACTCAGCCTCCGTGGAGAAAGAGCACTTAGTGTCTTCTTTTCCTCATTTTAATCCTACAAGGACCCCTCCCATGGCTGTCGGGAAGGAAATGAGAGAGCCACAGCACTCTTTTTTCATACAGGAAATAAATACGTTTACTTGGTCCAGCTGGGTCCTGCTGAAACTGCAGTTAATATCAAGGACAGAGGGAATGGGATAGTTTGAATGGAATGCCTAGGGAATAGAGAGGCTGCAAGTGGATACAGAGGAGGAGGAAGGGTGAGGAAGACTAAATTAGAAGCCTGACCTGTAAATACTTAACACAGTACTTGAAAAGGGTAAGTAATGAGGGAGGGACACAAAACCTGTACTGTTGCACTTGTGACCTGAAGGGACTGGACCCATCTCTTCCTCTTGGGAACTCCCCACAGGACACACAGAGGTCCCATCACTTCTGTCCTCAGTTAATCCCAGCTAATGAAGGATAAACATCCCTGTCTGATCTGTGATACCATCTGTGAGATGGGCATCACGTTTCCCCAGAGGACAAGAGCTGGGTCTCAAAAAACAAACCCCATTCCAAAGAATGAGAAAATGCAATACTTTTATCAGGTGGGAATTATCTGTCAGTGGCTGCCCCATCCCTGGAAGTGTCCAAGGCCAGGCTGGACAGGGCTTGGAGCAACCTGAGCTAGCGGAAGGTGTCCCTGCCCATGGCAGGGGGGTGGAACAAGAGGGTCTTTAAGGTCCCTTCCAACCCAAACCATTCTATGATCAAAATCTTTATACATTACATGTAAATCAACCAGCACTTTGCTTTTCTCCTTAAGCTGCACATCTTGGGGTAAAAAACAAGCATTTTGCATATCGAGGGGGAACAATGCATAACTGGGTTAGACAATTTCTCACTTCTAGAGAGAACGAGGTTTTCATTTTCCTTCTCTCAAGAGCAGGCTGTAAACGCCCAACTGAGACCTGATTTGACTGACCACCTCAAGAGAAAAAATGCCAAAACACCTGAACACAAGGAAAGCCATCAAACACCCCAAATCTGAGGCAGTGGCAGCACAGCCAAAACCCCTTCCACGGACATAAGCAGGCAGCCATCGCTCCACAGAACAAATTAACGATTCTCAGTAGTGAATTTTGTTCCACTGATTCAGACACGCGTCCAACATCTGCCCAGATCCACGCCGGGGAAGCTCAGGAACACGCTGCATACAAATCGTGGCAGTGACAGCTTAGCTCATCTCAGCTGCTCCTTCCAGCCAGCCCGTTTCCAGGCAAGACCAGCCTCTCGCTGCAAATGGAGCTGCACCTCGTGTGGTGGTACCACAGCAAATGGAAGGAGAAACTCCCTTTAAAGTGATGGCAGCTGCCCTCTGCGAGCAACAACAGGATTGCGTTTCCAGGTGTTGAAAAAAAACCAGGAAAAAATCATCTCCCCCCAAGCGAATCCTCCCCTGTGCTAATGTGGCAGGCAGGGATGCAGGGAGAAATCTCCATCCCTCACCCGAAATGAGCTGTTTCAGCTCCTTGCAGGTTTAATTGCTCCGAGGCAGGAGGGCAGGTGTGCACCCCTGGAAACACCTGGCGAGGAAACTTCCCTTTTACCATCTAAGTTGGGCTTAAAACAAAGAAATAGCCAACAACTACAGGTGGGGAAAAAATAGGCAAAATTCAGAAAGGGGGGCAAGCCCCACACCCTGTCTGGTGGGATTTTGGGACAAGAAAGAAGAGGCAGCATGGGAAGAGGCAGATGGAAGGGACAAGGGGGAAATTCCAGCAGGACAAGGAACAACCCCAGCATGGCACTGGAATGCTCGGGAGGTGCAAGGCACATTCAGGGACCACCAGTTACACCAAGCAGCACCACCCCAGCCCCAAACCCACGGGGCTGGGCACCAGCATCCCCATCCCGGCTGGAAAACACCCGGGATTCAACAGGATGGGACCCACCTCGCTCACGTTAAACCCCAAACCCTTCAACTGGGCACTCGGGGGGGTGCAACAAAGCCGGGCAACTCCGGGGTGCCGTGACCTCAATAACGCTTCCCCCCCACAAAATCCCGTGCTGGGCGTGGACAGCTCCTTCCCTTCCAAACGCTTCTTCCTTGCGCTGTCCCCATTATTAATTAATTTATCGTCTTTAACCACCGCCGCTCCCCCCCCACACCCCCGGGGCGGCTGCAGAACATGGCCCCGCTGCTGCCGCAGCCCCGGCCCCACCTGCCGGGGGAAAAAAAAGGGGGCGAAAACGGGGTAGAGACACACACACACACCCCCGCCCCAAAATCGCGCTCTCTGCATCGCTCGGTCCGCGGCCGCTCCCGCCGCACCTGCACGGGCGGCAGCGCTGCCGCAGGGGCCGCGCCTCGCCTGCCGCAGCCCCGGGGCACGGCGGCACGCCCCTCCCGCGCCCCTCGCCTTCTGCTGGGGATGGAACGGCCGCCTTTGGCTTCTCGGCTTGTAATAATTTTTTTTTTTTTTCCCCCCCCCCCCCCCCACGCGGGCAGAGCGGGTTCACATCCCCCC
>NW_016690393.1:1344416-1360792 GCF_001604755.1 Lepidothrix coronata
CCCCCCGCCGCCTCCCACCCACCCCCTTTCCCGCCAAGGGGGGCGCTCGCCCCGCCCGTGCGCGCTCCCGACGCCGCCGCCCCATTGTCTGCGGGGAGCGGGCGCGCGCGCGGCCCCGCCCGGCAGGGGGCGCTGCCGCGTTGCCCCCCCCAGTCACCTCACGCCCCCCCCCCGCCATTTTGTGGCGGGCGCCGAAAGACGATGGGGAGGGGGGGGTGTCCTCGGGAGGAGGTTTGTGATCCTGCGTCGACCCCCCTGCACCCGCCACAGCCCCCCCGGGAATGCGGGACAGCGCCTCTCCCCAGCCCTGCCTCCCGCTCTCTGCCCGTACACACGCTCCCGGTCACAGCCCTCAGCATCCGCGGAGATGGCGGTGTAGGTACCGGCATCCCCTCGCCAGCCTCAGCGGCGGCCGCGCAGGTTTGATTCCGTCCGCCGGTAAAGGTCCGCGCTGACAAAGGGGGAGGCAGCCCTGCCTCCTACACGCGGCGGCAGCTCCGCAGCATCGCCCTCAGCACCTACAGCGGGCAGGCACAGGGATGGCGCGGCGTGCGCCGGGCAAGGGCGGCTGTCACCGGCGTTTGGTTCAGCAGACACCTGTCGGAAGGAGCCAACAGGTGACCCTGAGCTATTGGGGAGCGCTGGGGCTCCCTCACCGCTCCACGCAGAGCCTGTGACCAGCGTGAAGCACTGGAAAGCGGAGGGAGAGGCTGAAGAAACAAGTTCATGCGCCCAAAAAGATCCTTCTCCACCCTGCCTGCTCCATTTGAGATGCTCCGGCTCGGCCCAGGAGCATTATGGACACAGTGGAGATCCCTTGATGGAATTACGACCTTGTGTTAACAGGGTTACTATCCCTAGTAATTGGATTTAGTGGAGAAACTACGGGAGGGCAGGCTCCAGGTTTCAGTTTTTTCCCTGAGAAACATCGAGGTGCAAATCAAGGGCAATGTCCAGCCTAAGAACAGGCTTTTTGTAAAGGGGAAAGCTCAGGAGGGAATAAAGAAGAACAGATGTGGAACCTGCAGCACCAGAGGGTTTTTTAAAGCAAACCGGGTTGGGAATGGTCTCTTTTGGTTTGGAATAAAGGTCTGTGGAGTGTCAAAGCCCTTCTCTTACTACAGTATCAGTAACTGCAGAACTACGAAGTACAGTCACGTGAGGGGGAAAAAGATGGATTTATGAACATGCAACTATGAGATGTATGGTTTGGAGGTTGTTTTTTCAGATCAATAGGAACAGGTAAGGCATCTAAAACCAAGGGAATGGCCCATTTTTAAACTGCCTAGAAAGTACCCACTATAATAAATTATCTGGAGAATTTTCCCATCTTCTCTCAAAAAAGTACCACAGTGTTGGGAATGGTAAAATAAACACTACAGTGCTACAAGAGGATCTGTCCTTGTGACTCAACGGCAAACAAGATGAATTACAGTGCAAGCAGCTCAAGTCCAATTCTGGGACAGCAGCTCTTCCTACAGGCAGTAGGGATGTACCGGGAACAGCAGACTGACTGGGAATCAGCTGAGCACCCTCCAACAGGATTATTTCTTCATCTAAAGACAGCCAAACCAGAAGGGACTCCCAGGCCTTATTTCTTAAAGCATGACAACACCTGGCTTTCTAAAGTCATCTCAAAGCCCACCTTTACCTGCCAAAGTTCTCAGCTCAGCAGGCAACAAGTCCTGTCCAGATCCAAGAAATCTGGAAAGTGAAGCATCATTAGTCAGTCCCAGCTGATGTTCAGGCACAGCCACATCCAGGCCATTTAGAAGATCTGTTGGCAAAGGTTTGTCAGGAATTAAACCCATCAATTGCTGCAGCAACACCGAGATGTTTCCGGAACTGCTGGAGCAGCCCCAGGTGGGATGAGCTCACGGTGATCAGCAGATCCTGCCCCAGCCAAGAGGAACTGCAGGGAAACTCTCTGAGGGCAGATTTACCTGTCCCTGCAATGGGCTGAAGCTGATGTAGAGTTTAATTACTGCTCAGAGCTCTTCTGGCCACTTTGTGTTCATAGGGGCTTTTGTTTATTGGAAAAGGGATCTGGGAATTTATCCTACCATTCTCAGGCCAGGCTCTTCCTTCCCCTCCTCTCCTTTTGGCCCATACTGCTGCTAGTGGAAACAAGACACTACTTTTAACATTAAATTATAAAGGAATCCTTTAGGGAGGGAAGCATGGAGCCTTTATCTTCCATACCTCTTTCTTCATCCCTAAGACCAGGCTCGTTTTCCTCACAGATGCAGTTTGTCACCTGTTTCATTATTACCAAGGTTTTCCCTGGCAGGTGCTCCAGAAGGTAGGACACCTTCCCAAGTGTCACCTGCAGTGGGAATTGACCTGCAGAGCTGCAGCTGCGTTAGGAATTCTGGGTTGTATTCTGGGTTATACAAGTCTGGTGTCCCCAGGGCCTCCTCTGGCCACAAGCTGCTTCATTTGAGTCACTTAATTCAGCTTAAGCCTGGCTTTTGCAAAACCATAATGATCCCAGCTGAAATAAATACTCAAATTCTGCCCTGGCTTAATTCCATTAAAGCACTACCCAGATCCTTTTGCAACCTGGCCCTTGAAGTTCGCCTGAAAAAAGAAGGAAACGGGCTAATTGCTTTCAAAAACGCAATTTTTGAAAGCGAGGAGACAGGATTGATCTTTCCAAAGTGATTCCAGGCGCTGGAACTACAGGATGCCCCTTCCTCGGCGAGGAGCCCCAGGCAGGCACAGCCCCCGGGCTGCGGTTCCCAGGCCGTGGCCCTGGCCCAGGACACCAGCTGGGTTTCATAAGCTGGGTGGAACCGGGAGCAGGGAGTTACACAAGCGTTTTCCCGGCCGTGCCGTGCGGTGTCACGGCAGGACAGACCCGGAGCGGCGCTCACGCAAACCGTCCCCGCGGTCGGACTCCTCGGCTCAGGGGGGGATTAGAGCTCAGCCGGCTCCTTCCCCACGGACCGAATGTGCATTTTCAACTCGGACACGGTTCTCTCCATCTGAAGTAACTTGCGGTTCGTTTTCAGAGCAAGGGGAGCACGGTGCACCCACGGCAGCCCGCCGAGGCCAGCGGGACTGCGGGACAGGAATTGGGGACAGAAACATTCCCGGCGTTTGGACAGCGCAGGAGGCCAGCGGGCTGTGACTCAGCACAAAGAGCCAGCCAGGTCCTTGCCTCGGCAGCGCTGAGCTCGGGATAAACAAACTCACCACTTTCACCCTGACCTCCTTAGCAGATGGACAGACCCAAAAAATTGAGGCCAAGGCACTTACACTATTGTACACTTGTCCCTCTTTCCCTGTCCCCGGCTGGAAAAACATTATTCCTTTTTTTTTCAGCTGTGTGGAAGCCAAGCACAGCCCAACACCTAAACCAGAAGATACAAGACCCAGTACCCCTAAGGAGAGATAAATTTTAATTAATCATTATTCCATTTCTCAATTACCAGCTGCGAGAGGCTTTCACATCATTTAAAACCTGTGTCTCTGTAAGAGGCAGAGCTGACTCATCGGGGAGTCACAGGATGCATTCACTTAGGGGACCTTGTGGGAATTGTGAGGCTCCTGGGCTCACGTCACTTAAAGCCAAGATTCCCTTGGACCTGGTGTCATGGAAGGGCAGGTCCTGGCATTAGCTGCCCCCTTCATTGACAATCCTCAGAGATGCCAGTGGCCAGGAGGGACTTTATTCCTGGATGAGTGCAGCCACCACGTCCCTGCCAGCTCCACAAAAGGACAGGGAACGTCACCGTGGGTGAAGTAGGCTCCTGAGTAAACACCCTGGATCTGCAGGCTCCGAGCCCTGAACCCTCCTGCTCACCAGGCAGAGGCTGCTCTGGCACCTGTACATCACCTGTCCCTGAGCATCCCCTGTCCTTCCCACGGGATGGTGCTGTGGGCACCAGTGCAGGATTTATCCTCGAGATTAAGTCAGGGTGAAAGTTCAGCCCTGCTCTAAGGCAGAGATTGCATCATGCAGCACCACAACAGGTTGTGTTCCAGGGACGTGTCCACGCAAGTGGAGTCCCCAGGAAGCTCTGACCTGCGGGTTCCCTGGAGGACACGCCAGCTGGAGCACCGCTGTGGTCTCATCCCAGTTCTCCAACCCCATCACCCAGTCACCCACTGGGGCAGAGCCGCAGTCCCGGGGGGCTGTGCAGGTTTCAGAGGGGCTTTGGGAGCCATCTGCTGTTATCAGCCCAGATTACAGCGTGGGGGCGAAGGGCACCAGAAGGGCTCTCCTCCCTTCCAGGGGCACGCGGATGCACTTGGACCATCTTCACAGAATCACTGAGGTTGCAAAAGACCTCCGAGGACATCGAGTCCACCCTGTGCCCGATCCCCACCTTGTCCCCCAGCCCAGAGCACTGCATGCCATGTCCAGTCCTTCCTTGGACACCTCCAGGGGTGGGGACTCCACCACCTCCCTGGGCAGCCCCTTCCAATGCCTGACCACCCTTTCCAGGAATAAATTCCTCCAGAGAAAATCTTCTCCAGATTTAACCACCAACAGAAATAAGAGCCCCTCAGGGAGCTCACTACTGCGCCCACAAGGACTCAGGATTCTCCCTAGGAAACAATTCCAGTACTTGAAAATGAGGGTCTGCACCGAGCAGAGATGGGATTCCAGCCCCCCAGACCAGGCAGGTCCCGAAGTTAATCCCAACTCTCACAGGCCCAGGTGGAAGTGGCAGAGCAGGCTGTCTGCATCCCGCTCCAAGGGCCCGGGAGAGGACAGGGAGCTGCTGGGCACTCCAGTGCCAGTGCTTTGGGAACTGAGGGGCTTTGTTCCTGTGCAGGCAGCGGAGCAGCACTGGCCCTGGCACGGCACCGTGCCCGTGTCCCAGCCTGCCCCTCCACCCGGGTGTGCAGCACATCACACTGCCAGCAGGGCGAGTGTGCAAACCCTGCTGGGCCTGGGAGGGCGAGTGGGAGAGCCCTGAACCTTCAGCACAGCGAGTGTGCAAGGCACAGCCCTCTGCCAGCACGGTGAGTGTGCCAGGGGTGTCCTTCTGCCAGCACAGTGAGCGTGCAAGGCGTGCTCTTTTGCCAGCATGGTGACAGTGAGTGTGCAAGGTGTGCCCCTGTGTCAGAACAGTGAGTGTGCAAGGCGTGCCCCTCTCTCTCCACCATGGTGAGTGTGCAAGGTACGTCCCTCTCCATCATGGTAAGTGTGCAAGGCGTGTTTCTCTCCAGCACGGTGGGTGTGCAGGCTGTCCCACCCCAGCACAGGGAGTGTGCAAGGCACGTCCCTCTCTCTTCAGCACCATGAGTATGCAAGGCATACACCCGTCCATCACGGTGAGTGTGCAGGGTGTCCCTCCCCAGCTCAGGGCGTGTGCAAGGCACGTCCCTCTCTCTTCAGCGTGGTGAACACTCGAGGTGTGCAAGGTGTGTCCGTCCCCATCACGGTGAGCGTGCAAGGTGCCCCTCTGTCAGTACAGCGTGCGCGAGGTGCCCCCCCCAAACCGGTGAGCGTGCAAGGCGCGCCCCTCCGTCCCTCCCCACCACGGTGAGCGTGCCAGGCGCGCCCGCGTGTGCAGGGTGCGCACAAGGCGCGTGCCCGACGCGTCCCATCACGCGCGTTCCCGCGCGGGCGCCGCCGCCGCTCCTTTCCCTCCCCTCCCCGGGCCGGCAGGGGGCGCAGGGGCGCGCGGGGCGCAGCGCGCGTGCGCGGCGCGGGCGGGCGGAAGTGCGGCGCGGGGCCGGCGCGCGGCGAAGGGCGCGCGGGGCCCATGGCGCTCCTTAAAGGCGCCGCCGCCGCTCCGCCGCCTCCCGGCCCCGCAGGGACGCGCCGAGCCGGGCTGGAATGAGCAGGTGGGGCGGCACTCCCCGGCACCTCCCCCGACACCCCTTCCTCCTCTCACGGCACCCCGCCCTCGCGGTCCGGCACGCGCCGCCGCTGCCTCAGTTTCCCCCCGGTGTCGGGGGTCGTGCGGCTGTGATGGGGGAACAGGCGGCCTCAGGACCCCCGGGTTCCGCTCCCAGGGCGGGGGGGGGGGGCAAGCACCGGGACTGGGGTGGCTGCAGACCCTGGGAGAGGGGGAGCAGAGCCAGGGGAGGGAGATTCTCTGCTCGGAGTGGGCTGCAAAGCCCGGGGGAGAGGACACAGCCCTGGGGTGGGGGCTCCAAGCTCGAGGGGGTGTGCAGACCCCAGGTAGGGGTGCGGACCCCAGGTAGAGGTACAGAGCCCAGGTAAGGGAGCTCCCCGGGGCAGTGGTGGGCTGCAGGCTCCACCCAGGTAGGGGTGCAGACCACAGGTAGGGGGGGCTGCCCCTGCCCTGGGGGGCTCCCCGGGACAGCGGTCCAGGCTGGGTCCCTGTGAGCCCTGGGGGACGCTCCAGCACCATCCCCTGCTCCAGGAGAAAGTGGTTTGTCCGCCACCAGGATGAGCCCCTGTGCTCTCTGGGCACCCACAGGGATGGACTGGGGGAAACCTGGAGCAGCCCAGGGTCTGGAAAGCACTAGGGGATCTGCCGGCAGGATTTCCCTCTGGCTCAGGGCTGAAGTGCCCAGCTGGGCCCTTCCAGTGTGGGAAGAGCCCCCTGAGCTCCCCCCCAGTCCCCTGTCCCTGGGAATTTTTTGCATTGATCATCTTAACTTATATTTGTTTCTCCCCCTTTTTGTCCTGATCATCACTGTGCTGTACTCAGCCCCATCAGCACTCCAGGCTGAGCAGGGGACTCTGGGCTGGGGGCTTAGGGGCTTATTTTATCCTGGATGGATAAGGGAGCAGCTCCCAGCTGAGAAGGGAGCCCTGGAGGTGCCTCACTCCCCCAGCACCAACAGGGGGGCTGTGTTGGGGCATGTCACGCATAACTGAGTTTATCAGGTGCTGCAGAGCTGGGAGTGAGAGATTTCCCCCCGCTTACGTAAGGCTGAGCAGCAGGGCTGGGTCTGGGGCAGGGATCCGACCCCAGTGCCCTGCCCACAGTTTCGCAATGGCTGTGGGGTCAGTGGGGCGAGCACAATGGCTGTCCCGTGACGGGCACACTGGGACCTGTGCCCAGACAGCACCCAGATCCCAGTGGGGCCGGCCTATGCCGGGTGCCAGGGTAAACCCAGTTCCCCATGGGGCTGGGTGTGTGGTGCCAGGACAGGCCCAGCGACTCGTGGGGCTGGTGTGTGTGGTGCCAGGGTAAACCTAGATCTCGTGGTGGGGCCAAGTGTGTGGTGCTGGGACAGACCCAGCTCTCCTGGTGGGGCTGAGTGTGCGTGTTGCCAGGGTAAACCCAGGTCTGGTGGGGCTGCCACGTGTGGGGCTGGGACAGATCCAGCTCTCCTGGTGGGACAGGTGTGTGTGGGTTCAGCACAGACCCGGCTCCCGGTGGGGTTGGCACATGTGGGTTCAGGACAGACCTGTCCTGACTCGCAGCCTTGGGCACCCGGCAACTCCTGAGCCTGTAACCGAGCGATTTATGACTCCTCTGACCTTGCAAATTGCTGAGTCAGATGGGGAAGGTTTTTTGCTGCATTCCCTGGCTTTAAAAAACCCTGTAGGTTCCCAAAGCTTGGAAGCCCTCCTGCTGTGGCCCCAGCCCTGTCCCAGCGTGAGGATCATCCCCGGGCTGTGGCAGGAGGGAGCAGTTGGTTCTGAGCATGCTGGAGGTCGATTCTCTGTGTCCTCCTCCCTGGGAAGGGTGCAGTATCCCCTGCTTCCTGAAGGCAGCACATGAGCTCCGGGGGCTGCAGCCTTGCCGAACCTCGGGGAAATCAGGCAGAAGGTTTGGGATGCCCAAACCCTTTTTGGGGAGCTTGTTGGAAGCTCATGAGGGGGATCCCCCCTCCCTTGGTGTCTGCCCATGGGTGCACTGCTCTGCTGCACAGGCTCTGCTGCCTTCCCAGCCAGGGCTGATCTTTGGACTTTGTTCCTTCCTGTCCTTAATTTTCCAAGCACAGGGAGGGGAGAGTCCTCCCTCTCCAAGGACATGGAAGGCTGGCTTGGACTGTCCCCACCTCTCCAGCCAGGCTGGGCCCGCTGCCAGCGTGGGGCCAAGAGGGTGTTATCGGGGCTGGGCCAGCCCCAGGAGCCAGTCCCTGTCCCCCCTCGGGCCACCACGATTATGGGGGGGCCCTCGCCTGCCCTGTGCTGCACCGATAGCACGGTGGAGGTGGGACACTGACCTCGCACCGCTGGAGTGGGGATGCTGGGGGGGCTCCCAGGGGAGCCAGGGACCCCCCTGGCCTCGAGCATCCCCCGCCGTGCCTTGCAGGGGGACGGTGCCATGGCTGAGAAGACGTCACCGAGCCCCGGCGTGGGCATCACACCACTGCAGCAGATGCTGGCCTCGGGGACAGGCGCCATCCTCACCTCCCTCTTCGGTGAGCACCGCAGGGTGGGCGCCGGGGCGGGGGGCTGGCACGGGGGGAGTCATGGCTAAAGGGTGGTGTTGTTTCAGTGACACCGCTGGACGTGGTGAAGATCCGGCTGCAGGCCCAGAGGACCCCGTTCTCCAAAGGTAACCCTGCTCAGGGCAGGGTGGGGGGCTCCAACCAGCCCCCCAGCCAGCTGGCGAGCAGCCCGTGGGGATGGCTTGGTTGGCAGAGCCAGTGGCAGGGATGTCTCAGCTCCAGAGCTTGGGGCCATTGCGAGGTGGCAGGTTACCATGGGCCCCTCATCCTGACGAGCTCAGGGGGCCCTGCTGGGGGAGCTGGGCTCGTGCTTGGCTCTGTCCTTCCCCCTCCACGGCCCGGTGCTGAGGGGGGTCAGCACTGTGCCTGGCAGCCCCCAGCCCCTGGGGAGCAGGGCAGAGGGGCTCACCCTGCTCCAGCTGCTCGCTGTTCCCCCACTGCCTTTGTTCCAATCTCCACACTGCTCCTCGTGGACTCTGCCCTCCATCTGCCCCCATCCTGTGGGGTCAGCGGGCTGGGCCCAAGGGACTGGTTTGGTGACAATAGGGACTGCTTGGGAAGTGGCTGCGGGGGCATCCAGCCCCTTCACCCACGGAGTTCTCCCACTGCCCAGCTCGGAGCTGCAGCACACACGTGTGCCCCGGCCCCGGGAGGTGGCACGTCCCGGTGCCAGTGCTCAGTGTGTCCCCATTGTGTGTTTCAGCGTTGCCAGCACAGGCAGTGCCCTGGGGCGCTCAGCCGGCCACATGTGAGTACGCCCGAGGGCTCCAGGCAGCTCCTGCTGCCAGTGGCTTCGCTTTCCCAAACCTTGATCCCAGTTTGCTTTTCCACTGGTGGCAGCTCGGGCTCCTCTGGCTGTAGGGACATCCCTGTGGCGTGGGAGCTGCCACTGTCCCCAGCCCTGGCTGTTCCTGCAGCCCTGCTTTGGGGCTGGCTGTGCCACATCCGTGGGGTCTGCTGGGGGGTCTGTTGTGCAACAGGCCTGGCTCTCTGTGCTCCCCCTCTCTGTACTGTGGCTACGTCAAAGTCCCTTTGGATCTCCACTGCCTGGGTCCCTCTGCCTGGCTTGAGAGCACAGTGGTGGGGCCATGGTGTCCCCACCGTGCCACGGCAGCAGAGCCAAGACCAACCAAGGCATAAAACCCCTCCTGCCACTGGCAGTGAGTCCTGCTGTGCTCCCATCCTTGCCGTGGGGCTGTGTGTCCCCCACCCTGCAGGTCTGGCTGTGGTCAGACCCTGGCCAGAGGGTTGTCCCTCTCCTGGCCTTGGCCTGGGGCTGGTCCCACTGGGCTCAAGCGCTGACGGTTTGGCTTCTTCCTGGAAGGAAGGCTTTGGGATCAGATGTGCTGGGTGTGGGGCAGAGGGGAAGGGTCTCCTGTCTAACAGTGATGCCATTGCTTCCTGCCTCAGGGAAGTGTTTCCTCTACTGCAATGGGCTCATGGACCACCTGTACGTCTGCCAGAACGGCAACGGCTGCACCGCCTGGTACAAGGCCCCCACCCACTTCACTGGCACACTGGTAGGGGCCGTGGGCACAGCAGGGTGGGCAGGGGCCTCCCTGTCCCAGAGGGGTGTTTGCTGGGCAGGTGTTTGCCCATCTCCTCCCTCTAACTCCTCTCCCTGGTGCTCCACTCTCTCCCCAGGATGCCTTTGTGAAGATCACACGCTACGAGGGCATCAGGTCCCTGTGGAGCGGCTTGCCCCCCACCCTGTGAGTTTGGGCATTCTGGGTGCTGACACCTGCCTGGGCACACAGGCATCAGTCCCAAGCCCCCTGCTGGCCCTCAGGGAGTCCATGTGCCTCTCACTCCCCTCATCCTCCTCCTCCTCACAGGGTCATGGCTGTGCCAGCCACCGTCATTTACTTCACCACCTACGACCAGCTCCGGGACTACCTGCACGCCCGGACGGGAAGTCGGGGCCCCCACATCCCCTTGCTGGCCGGGGCCCTCGCCAGGCGTGAGTACCCCTCCTCCCTGGGGGTCTCCCCATGCCCACCCTGTGGTGCCAGCAGAGTGTGGCAGGTCTTGGTGCCCAGTTTTGGCACCTGGCTCTCCCAGCATGGTGCTGATGGCTCCCGGACAGCCGCTGGAGCTGATTCCCGGTGTCCCCTCCTTGCAGTGGGTGCCGTGACGGTCATCAGCCCCTTGGAGCTGATCCGCACCAAGATGCAGTCCCGGCAGCTCAGCTACCGTGAGCTGGGTGTCTGCATCCAGTCAGCAGTGGCCCAGGATGGCTGGCTGTCCCTCTGGAGAGGCTGGGGACCCACCGTGCTGCGGGACGTCCCCTTCTCGGGTATGGCTGTGGTGGCACTGGGAACCAGGGCCGGGGGGTTGGTGTGTCCAGGGTGTCCAGTTGTAGCACTGGTGTCTCCTCTCCCCCCAGCTCTGTACTGGTTTAACTACGAGCTGGTGAGGACGTGGCTCTGCAGGAAGGCCTGGCTGGAAGAGGCCACGTTCATGGTCAGCTTCACATCTGGGGCCATCTCTGGCACGGTGAGTTTGGGGTGCTGAGGCTCACTCAAGGTGAGGGATGGTCCCTGTGGGAGGGAAGGGCAGGCTGGGATGGCACAGGGAGGTGACAGCAGAGCTGTCACCAGGTCCAGGCTCACTGCCTGGTGCCAACCCCACAGGTGGCCGCGGTGCTGACGCTGCCCTTCGACGTGGTCAAAACCCAGCGGCAGATCGAGCTGGGAGACAGTGAGGTGCACCCAGGTGAGGGGCCAGGCCTGCAGGCAGGTGCCTGGGGGGCATCCAGGACTCCTCATGGGCATCCCTAGACCCTTACCTGCTCCCCTCTCCCCACAGTCTCAGCCTCCAAGCCTTCCTCCACCTGGCTGCTCATGCAGCGGATCCGCGCCGAGTCTGGCACCCGGGGGCTGTTTGCAGGTGAGGACGTGCCCCGGCCTTGTGCTGGGGTTCCAGGTGCCCTGGTGTCACCCCAGGGCTGACAGCGCTGTCCTTGCAGGCTTCCTGCCCCGTGTCATCAAGGTGGCACCTGCCTGCGCCATCATGATCAGCACCTACGAATTTGGCAAGACCTTCTTCCAGAAGCTGAACCAGGAGCGGCGGCTGCGGGGGTTGTGAGCAGGGCTGGGGCAGAGCTGTGTGTGGCCATGCCCAGGGGACAGTGCCAGCCCTGCTCCGGCCGGGAGTCCCGGGAGCGGCGATCCACGCTCGGCTGTGCAGAGCCCAAGTGCCTTCATCCCGCGCTCTGCCTCCCCACACACGGAGCCAGGGCCCCACTCCCTGTCCCAGCCACTCTGGGGGACATCTGTGCCTGCTGCTGTGACACTGGGGGGGACATGGAGCCCCCCACACTCATCCCTTGGGGCTGGACAGATGCTGCTGCTGCTGCTGGATTCATGGACACTCTGGCAAGGATGGGATGTCCCAGGTGACTTGGCCTGGCAGGAGGTGGAGCTGGGGCTCAGGCGAGGACCAAACCCCAAACCTCGGAGGCTTCTCTGCCTCCCTGGGCCCCCCAGCCCTACTCTGCCCAGGGGTCCATCACTCACGCACAGCCTCCCCTTGCTGGCTCTGCATGGGGACACGACAGGACCCTCTCCCTGCCTCCGGACCTCTCCTGTCACTGGGGGTATCCCTGTCCCCTGCCAGACCCCGGGTTGGACAGACCCTGCATGGGGACAGACCTCGCTGCTGCTCCAGGGGGCCGGGGGGCACTGTGGCACCCCCTGCCCTGTCCCTTCACTGCAGGGGACAGCTCTGCGGGCACTGCCCCCACCTTCCCCTGGGACTCACAGGGGGAATTCCCCTTATTTTCTTAAATAAAAGAAAAATTTGTCTCATAGTGGGTTTCTCTCCCTGGGTGCTGGGGGCTGTGAAAGGCCCCAGGGGCACCCCCCAGGGGTGCCAGCCATGTCCCTGCTGTGTGTGCACAGTACTGTCACCCACCGGGTCCTTGCTGGGCTTTTACTGAGGGTAAGGGGACCCAGGACCGCCCTGCTCCCCCCAGCAGCACCCCAGTGCTGATGGGGCGGGGGGATACCCCATCCCTGCTGACCTGCTGTGTCCCAAAAGTGCTCTCCCTGCCCGGGGGGCTGGAGGAAGCTCACTGGACCCTCCTCAGCACCCCTGCTTGGGCCAGGACCTCATGGTGGGGGGCACAAAGGGTCTGTTCCCCCCTGTCCCAGCAGGGGGGGTGGGTGACAGGCCAGCTCTGCTTGCTGCATTTATTGATTTCCTTTTGCTCCAACCAGGCAGATGGGGCCGAAATAAAAACCAAAATCACCCAAAACAACCCAAAACCCAGGGGAGGATGGGGAGGGGATGGGAAAGGAGAGTCCTACCCC
This sequence comes from Lepidothrix coronata, assembly GCF_001604755.1. Lineage (NCBI taxonomy): Eukaryota > Metazoa > Chordata > Aves > Passeriformes > Pipridae > Lepidothrix > Lepidothrix coronata. The sequence continues at coordinate 1,357,070 of NW_016690393.1, forward strand.
TGGCGTGGGGATGCTGCTGCAAGGAGGGACAGCTGGTCCCCGAAGTGGGGGACAGGCAGCCCCCCAAAGCAGAGGGGCTGGGGAAGGCCAGGTGGGCACTGAGGGCTGAGCAGGATGGACAGCTGGGCTGTGCCCAGCCTCACCCCTGGAGAGGGCCTGGCCCTGACCCCCCCTTGCTCCCCAGCAGCTGTCGCTCCCAGTGTCCCCCCATGGCACAGTTCATCCCCCCCATCCCCAGCTCGCCTGGGTCCCAGTCCTGCATCCCCCATCCCAACGGGTCCATGTCTCCAGCCAGGGTCCAGGCTGGGGGTCCGAGGCACAGCCGGGGGGTGGGATGTCGAGATGGGGAGGGGGATGCCCGTCCCCAGCCTCCCCGGTGGGTTTGGCGAGTCCCTTGTAGTTCCCGGGGCGGCGAGGGGGGCCGAGCTCAGTCCCGGGCCGAGCTCAGTCCTGCGCCGCGACGCTGGGCCGGGTGGCCGGGCCGGGGGGTGGTGAGGGGGCCGGGGGCCTCAGCTGGGGCTGCGGGTCGGGCTGGCTTCCGTGCTGTCGCTCACCAGGCACTCGTTGGACTTGAGGCTGGCCAGGGACTTGCAGCTGGGCAGGGAGGCCAGGGAGCCGCAGAGCCCCAGCATGGAGGGCGTGGGGTCCTTCCCTGTGGGCAGAGAGGGGTGTCATGGGGGGCTGCGGCCTCGCACCCCAGCGCTGCCACCGCGGGGGGACGGGGACCACCCCTCCGGGAGGGACCCTGGGTGTCCCTGCACTGCTGGGACAGCACTGGTGCCACAAGGAAGGGGCTGTTGGGAGGGTTCAGACACCCGGGTGCGTGTGGGGGGACACGCTGAGCCCTGTGGGGCACCCGCTGGTGGGTGGGGGGTGTCTTACCCAAGGGCCCCCAGGGCTCGCCCTCGCGCTTGCCCTCGCCCAGGCGCTGGGAGTCGGAGCTGAGGCTGTTCTCGGCCGAGAGCTGGTCGGTGCTCACGAAGCTGTGCCTGCAGAGGGACAACGCTGAGCCCCCGGGGCTGGCACAGCCCTTCTCCCCGTCCCCCCTCCCCCAGGGTAGGGCAGGGTGCTGGGCACGGGTCGGGGGGGCTCTGCCCCCAGCACAGTGTTACCTCCTGTAGAGTTTGCTGTCCGAGCCGCTCTCGTTGCCGTTGAGGGTCCCCAGCGAGGGCCACTGGTTGACTAGGGGTGTCACCATCTCCTTGGAGAGCTGGGCCAGCTGCGGGTTCTCGCAGGGGATCAGCCCCGTCCTGCGGCAAAGGCGGCTGCTCAGCACCCGGCACGGCCACCGGTGCCGGGGACCTGCCGGGCGACACGGCCCACGGGATGTGTGGGGCACTGGGGACCCACCGCGTCCCACGGGGCACATGGGACACCGGGGACCCTCCGTGTCTCATGGGGTATATGAGGCATTTGGAACCCACCATGTCCCACAGGGGATAAGGGACACTGGGGACCCTCCATGTCCCATGGGATATATGAGGCACTGGGGACCCACCATGTCCCGTGGGGGACAGGGGACACTGGGGACCCTCCATGTCCCGTGGGGGACAGGGGACACTGGGGACCCTCCATGTCCCAAAGGCCATATGGGGCACCTGGGTATTGGGAACCTTCCACCCATCATATCCCATGGATAATATGGGGTATTGAGGACCCATCACGTCCCACAGGGCAGACTGGGCACACTGGGGACCCTCCATGTCCTATGGGATATATGGAGCACCTGGGCATCAGAGACCTGCCACCCATCACATCCCGTGGGGCAAATGGGATACCAGGGACCCGCTGTGTCCCACAGGGAATATGGGGCACCCAGACCCTGGGAACGCCACATCCATCACACCCCACAGGGTGTACGGGGTGCCAGGGACCACCCCTCACCCTGCCCCTCGGGATCAATGGGGCACTGGGGACCACCCACAGCCCCTGGGGCACCCAGCCTCCAGGGACCCTCCCTAGCCCGAGCCCCCCGCAGCAGCAGCAGGTCCCCACTCACAGCTGCTCCTGCAGCTCCAGGATGACGCCCTCCAGCTCCCTCTTCTCCAGCTGGTTCTGCACCATCACCTCCTCCAGCCGCAGCTTCAGCCGCTTGTTCTCCGCCTCCAGGTCCTTCAGCTGCGACTCCCGCAGCCGCACCAGCTCCTCCAGGTACCCCTGCAGGAGGCCACTGTCACCACTGGTGGCCCTGCTGCCACCACAATGTCCCCAGGGCCACTCAGGGTGACAACGAGAGGACTGGGTCACCACAGCAGTGGGGTGAAGGTCTGTGGACACCACTGGGCTGTGGGAGAGGGGATGCAGGGGCAGATGCTCCAGGCTGGAGCATCCCGGGGAGGGGGGGGTACCTTGACAGCCCCATTCCAGCTCCCAGTACCTTTTGGGCATAAACGATGCGGAACTTCTGCTCCATCTTGCGCCACTTGTTGTACCAACTGTCCTCGTCGGTGACCAGGGGCAGGTAGGGGTGTTCAGGTGAGCTGTCCTCGCTCGTGCTGCTCTCCACGCTGCCCCGCTCCTCCTCCTCACTCAGGTAGTCGTAGCTGGGGGGTGTAGGGGCTCAGTGGGGGCTGTCACACAGCCAGGGATACCCACCAGGGTGCCAGGGCAGAGACAAAACCCACCGAGGGACCCAGAGATCCCAAAAAACCCACCAAGGGAGCCCCCAGATCCCCAACATATGCAGGTGCAGGTGGGTCCTGCTACTCCCCAAAACACAACGGGGACTCCCAAAGACCTTCCCAAACTGATCCGGGGGTGGGGGAACCTCCATGTCCCCCAAAACCCACCAAGGGACCCCCCTCTGACCCAACCAAGGGAGCCCCCAGACCTCCAACACCTGCAGGTGAAGGTGGATCCTGCTGCACCCCAAAAACCACCAGGGACCACCCAGGCCCTCCCAAACTGACCAAATAGGGGTGGGGGGACCCTAAAATTCCCCCAAACCCACCAAGGGACCCCAAAACCCCCCCAAACCCCAGGGAGGGCACCAGGGAGCCAACTCTTACCTCTGTGTGAACTTCAGGTAGGGCGTGTAGTCGATGACCACGGGCGTTTTACCGTCCATCACCTCTCCCTTCAGGCAGAAGCTGAGCAGCGGCAGTGGGAGAAGGAGCAGAGGGTCAGGGCACCCCAGGGGGGTCAGTCAGGGCCTGTGTCCCACCGTGTCACCCGCCCCTACCTGAAGTCGATGGCGCTGAGCCCGATGAGCATCCCCGTGAGCACCGTGGACTCCTCCCGCAGCATGATGGCCCCGTCGTCGTAAAACCGCCTGCGGGGAAACGTGTGGCACCCCAAAACCACCCTGGCACACAGAGCCCACCCCGGGCCCAGGGCAGGTGTGGCCGTGGCTGGGGGGGCCGTGGGCTGCTCACCTGGTGGTCCGTGTGTCCCGCAGGGCCGTGGAGATGTACTCGGACATTCGCTTCTCCATCAGCGCCACGCGGATCCACGCCCGGCCCTGCAAGGGGGGGCTGCCATTGGGTCCCCCTCCACAGCTGCTCCTCACCACAATCCCACCCACCCCTGGCACTCTGGGGACGAGAAGACGGGGGTTCCCCACCCGGGAGTGGCTTTTGACCCATTTTTCGGTCCCATGGGGACCCACAGCTCCTGTTGTGCCCCAGTGATCCCCTGGGGTCCTATGGGGGGCAGAGAGGGAATGGGAGTGAGATGGGAAGGGATGGGATGGGATGGGATGGGATGGGATGGGATGGGATGGGA
>NW_016690393.1:1362010-1364114 GCF_001604755.1 Lepidothrix coronata
GGGGGGGGGGGGGGGGGGGGGGGGGGGGGGGGGGGGGGTGGGGGGGGGGGGGGGGGGGGGGGGGATGGGATGGGGACAGGGATGGGGAATGGAAGAGGATGAGAAAAGATAAAGTTGAGGATGGGATGGGATTAAGATGGGATGGAGGTAGGATATGGATGGAGACAGAAAGGGAATGGGTCCGTATACCAGGGACAAGGTGTGGATGGAAGCAGGGGAGGCAAGAATAGGAATGGCAATGGGGACAGGGCTGGGGCTGGCGCCCTCCTGACCTTGGCCCTGGAGGTGCTGATGTTCTCCATGTTCTCGATGCTGCTGACGCAGTTGTTGGGGACCTTGCTGCAGGCCAGGCGGATGTAATCCCAAAACCCGCGCTGCCCATCGGAGCTGAACCAGCTGACGGGGCCTGCGGGCACCCAGGGGCTGCGGTCGGGGGCTGCTGTGCTGGCAAAGCCCCTGACAGAGCCTGGACACACTCCCTGGTGCCACCGTGGGCATCCCCACCCGCCGTGGGGCACAGGGGTGGGGACAGGGACGCCCCCCGTTACCTTTGAAGCGGTGGCTGAGGATCTGCTCGAGGATGGCGGCGAAGTTGACGAACTCCTCGGAGGAGTCATCGATGGGATCCGCCGTGTACTTCTCCAGGAGGGTCTTCACCGAGAACCTGGCGAGGGTTTGGGCGTCACAGGGCGGGAGGGGACAGATCCCCCCCACCCCTCACCCACCACCTGGCACAGGCCGGGTTTCAGCGCCGGAGCAAAACGCTTTTCCAGCCGTTGGCTCCCGCTCCCGGCAGCGGGAAGAGGGCGGCGGGCTGGGCTGTGGCTCGCTGACCCCCCGTGTCCCCACGTCCCCGGGGACCCCGAGGGGCGGCCGCCGCTCCCCGCTGAGCAAGTGGCCAGGAAGGGCGAACAAAGGCCCCTTCCTCCCCGGCCGTGCGCGGGCGGTGATGGCTTCCCCTTCCGCCCGGCCGCTCGTGCTCCCAGCACAGCCATGCCGAGGACACGGCGCCCGCCGAGCCCGGCACGGGGCAGGTGTTGGCTCGGCGGGGATCCCCCCCGTCCGTGGGTCACAGCTGGCTGGGGATCCCTCTGACGGCGGGTGGAAGGTGCCTCGTCGTGACAGAGGGGTGTGGACCTGCCTTGTGCCGTGGTGAGGAAATTCAGGGGGTCTGGCGGTGCCCTGTGCCATGGCGAGGAGCCCTGGAGGTCCCCAGGGCATGACAGTGGGGTTTGGAGGTGCCCCTGTGCTGTGGTGAGGAGATCCAGGGGGTCTGGAGGTGCCTTGTGCCATGGTGATAAGAAACAGGGGGTTCCTATGTTATGGCAGCAGGGTCTGGAGCTGCCCTGTGCCAAGGTGATGAGAAACGGGGGGTCCCTGTGTCATGACAGTGGGGTCTGGAGGTGCCCTGTGCCATGGTGAGGAAACCCAGGGGTTCCCTGTGTCATGACAGGGGGGTCTGGAGGTGCCCTGTGCCATGGTGAGGAAACCCAGGGGTTCCCTGTGTCATGACAGGGGGGTCTGGAGGTGCCTTGTGCCATGGTGAGGAAACCCAAGGGTTCCCTGTGTCATGACAGGAGGGTCTAGAGCTGCCCCTGTGCCACGGTGAGGAAATTCAGGGGGTCTGGAGGTGCCCTGTGCCATGGCGAGGAGATCCAGGGGCTCCCCCTGTCATGACGGGGGGTTTGGAGGTGCCTTTTGCCACGGCAAGGAAATCCAGAGGGTCCCCATGTCGTGATGGGGGTCGGAGGTGCCCTGTGCCATGGCGAGGAGATCCAGGGGCTCCCCCTGTCATGATGGGGGGTTTGGAGGTGCCTTTTGCCACGGCAAGGAAATCCAGAGGGTCCCCATGTCGTGATGGGGGTCGGAGGTGCCCTGTGCCATGGCGAGGAGATCCAGGGGCTCCCCCTGTCATGACGGGGGGTTTGGAGGTGCCTTTTGCCATGGCAAGGAAATCCAGAGGGTCCCCATGTCGTGATGGGGGTCGGAGGTGCCCTGTACCATGGGGAGGAGCCCAACACCAGGCCCTGGGGGTCCCTGCCAGCCTGCCCCTGGCCTTGGTGCCCCCCACAGCCCCCACAGCCCTAGGCCAGGCTCCAGCACT
>NW_016690393.1:1365260-1367026 GCF_001604755.1 Lepidothrix coronata
TGTAGGGGGGGGGGGGGGAAGGTGAGGGGGGGGGGGGGGGGGGGGGGGGGGGGGAAAAGGGCCCCCCCCGGGGGGGGTGGGAGGAGGGGGGGGGGGGGGAGGGGAGAGGGGGGGGGGGAGGGAGAAGGGACCCCCGCCGGGGGGGATGGAGGAGAGGGGGGGCGGGGAGGGGAGGGGGTGGGGAGGAGGGTTGGGGGGTTCGTTCCCCCCCCCTCCCAATCTCAATTACCCCCCCCCAAAATAAAGCGACTGCAGCAACAACAACCCCCCCCAAAGGGTGAAGGGGCGGCTGAGGGAGGGAGGGGGGGGAACGAACCCCCCAACCCTCCTCCCCACCCCCTCCCCTCCCCGCCCCCCATCTCCTCCATCCCCACCGGCGGTGGTCCCTTCTCCCTCCCCCCGCCGCTCTCCCTTCCCCTCCCCATTTCGGGGTGCCCCCCCCCACCTGCAGACGGTGATGAGGTTTTTCCTCTCCACGGCGATGTTCCTGGAGGAAGCTTTCTTGGAGGAGAGCCCCAGAGCCATGGCAGCCGGCACCCAGCTCGCTTCCATCCAGCGGCCCAGACGCCGCGGCCGCGGGCGATGCCCCTTCCCCGCCGCGGGGACCCCCCCGCCCCACGGCCGCTGCCCCCCGCGCCGCGCAGGCTTTGCTCCGCCGGTGCCCACGCCACGGGCCGTGCGCCGCCCCCCCCTCCTTCCAAAGGGATGCTCTCCCCGCCCCCGGCCCCCCAAATCTCTCCCCCGGGGGGAGGGGGGAGCATAAAGGGGGGGCAGCAGTCCTCCACCTGCCTGAGGGTCGCAGCCCACCCCCCCACCCCCCCGACATGACGTGCCAGTGGTGGGGACACCCTGGGGAAAACCATGGGGAGGGGGCAGCCCCCTGGGGCTTTTGGGGGGTTCTTTGCCCACCCCAGGCTGAGCTCGGCACCCCCCTCCCTGCCCTGATCCCCGTTTTGGAGGGTCTGAGTGTCACCCCTCCCTGAGGGGTCTGCGGGGGGCGAGGGACCCCCTCCACGGGGGGGGAGGGGTGTGACTGTATGCAGGGGGACCCCTGCACCCCCATTTTGCACCGTGCCTCAGTTTCCCCATTGATGTGACAGGGAAATCGGGAAAGGGGGGTGAATCCCACAGGCACCCACAGAGCCCCACAGCACCCAGATAAATCTGGGTCACCTGCAGCAGACAGACACCCTCCACGGGAACAAAACCCTCCTCTCTGTGCCCCCAGGGGGGTTCAAACCCACCTCTGCCCCTGCCAAGGTGACCCCAGCCCTTAGCACCCAGCTAGGGGGGCAGCAGCACGCCCGTGGGAGGTGGGACCCCCAAAACCCCCATGGCCACTGCGGGGAGACACCCCCTGTGGGGACAAATCCCCCTTGTCTGTGCCCCACAGGGTGCTCACACCCCCCTTTTCCCCTGTCCAGAGGACCCCAGCCCACAATACTCATCTGGGGGGCAGTGGGGCGCATGGGGGGGAGGGACCCCCAAAATCCCCATGGCTGTGCAGGGAGGGGAGCCCTTGGCAGCACCCAGATAAGGCCACGGTCTGTTATCGGGGCACCCAGACCCAGCACCACCCTCCACCCCACGGTGGGTGCCACTGGGTCCCAAAAACGTGAGACTGACCCCCTGCCTGGATGGACTCCCCAAATCGGGCTGGCACAGGGGGGACAGCACTGGTGGGACCCCACAGCCGGAGGGACCTTGTGGGGGACCCCATGAGTGTCTCCAGGCACTGGGGGGCTGCTGTGGGACTGTGTGTGTGT
>NW_016690393.1:1369391-1386860 GCF_001604755.1 Lepidothrix coronata
TCCTGTGCCCCGTGATGTGCAGGGCTGGACGTGTGGGCTCCGGGCTGGACGTGTGGGCTCTATCTCACACACGTGCCGCGGGACATATGGGCTCTGTACGGTGTGAAGTGGCCCAGGGATGGATTCAGCAGGTCCAGGTGACCTCGCTGGAAGGTGCCCCAGTACCCTGCAGGTCTCCAGCCCCTCACCCCGGCCTCGGGGTGCTGCGGGGCAGTGCGGGGGGCGGCGGGTGGAGCGGGGCGGGGGCCGACAGCGGGTGCCGGGAGTTATCAGCGGGGTGCAGCCCGGTGCACCGGGCTGATGCAAGAGCCGCCGGCGGGGCTGGGGGGGCCGAGGGGGCCCGGGACAGGCCGGTCTGGGGGGCCGGGGGCCGCCGGCCCCGGGGCCAGGCGGGGCAGGAAGGAGGAGGCCGGGTCCGGAGCCGGCCGTCGGTCCCGTGGCCCCGCCGCGGCTCCTGCGCCCCACCGGGGATCCCGTGGCCCCACCGGGGATCCCGTGGCCTCCCGCCGGGTGTCCAGGATCCCACCCTGGCTCCCGCCGCCCCCCGTCTGGGAGCGAGCTCCTGCATCACCCCGGTGAGATCTGGGGGGGCTGGTTCCCTCCGAAGCCCCCCTGCCCTGCCCTTGCCCCTGAGCCCCCCTGAGGGGTCCCTGGGCCGGGGTGGCGGGGGGACAGCAGAGGTCCTTGGTCCTCCCAAAATGCGGGGGACCCCACGAGGGTCTGGAACAAGGGGTCTGGGAGTCTCAGGGCAGGACACCCCCTCCCAGAGGCTCTGGGCTGGGGGACAAGTGCAGGGTCATGGGGTGGGGGGGTTAAGGGGAATGGGGGCTCCGGACCCCCGGGTCCCTCCGGGGCTGCCCCGGGGGGGCAAAAGGGGGTGCAGTGCGGGGACAGGGCGCCCCCTGGCGGTTGTCCCCCGGCACAGCCCTGGGGCAGCTGCGGGAGGGGAATGGGGGGCACAGCCCGGGGGGTGGCAAAGTGGGGGCCAGGGGGGTGCAGGAACTGGGTGCTGAAGAGGATTTGGGTGCTAATGGGGGGGCGGCAGCAGGGGCCTCCTCAGCTGTGCACCCTGGGGGGCTCTGGGGCGCTCACACTGTCCTGTTTTGGGGTGTCCTGTGAGCCCAGCTGTGCCACAGTTTCCCTTTCTCCCCCCTGCACTGTGCCACGGGGTTGGGGGGGGGGCGGTTGCTGTGGGACCTGGGCACTGTGTGTGGGACCCTTGTGGGACCTGGGCACCGTGTGTGGGACCCCAGTCCCTGTGTGTGAGTCTATATGGGACCCCCACCCATGTGCAAGGGGTCATGTGGGACCCCAGTCCCTGGGTGTGGGTCTGTACAGGACCCGACCCCCGGGCACAGGGCATGGTGTGCATGGGCATGGGTGGGCCAGGGCAGGATGCCACGTCCCTGGTGGGAAGCTGTCGGGGCTCTGCCGCCGCCTGACGTTGGTTCCCATCCTGGATGGCGACAGGGCAGGGCACGACTTCCCTGGGGACCCCCAACCCCGGGACCTCCCAGCCCGTGGGGAGCAGTTTAGGCAGGCAGGGGCTGCGGGAACGGCCACGATGTTCAGCCCCAGCCCCACCCCAGGGGACAAACCCTGATCCCGGGGGGCACCGAGCGATGCCCCGGTCTCTGCTAACGTGTTCTCTCTGGTTTCCACCGCGGCCGCCCCGCAGAGAGCCGGGTTATGGTGGCACCGGGCTGAGCGCCGGGACGCAGCGAGGCGGCAGCGGGGGCCGAGCCCGGAGCCATGGAGGGGCCCGGCCAGGTAGGGACCCCCGGCCCCCTGCCCCGGCTCTGCTGCTGCGCCCCGGCACCGCCCCGGCGAGGCGTTGAGGGCACCAGACCCCGCTGACTCCCTTCTCTCTGTCCTACAGGAGGCCTACGAGGAGGGCATGAGGAGGACCCTCGACCCTGAGGGCTACGAGGATCCCGGCCTAAAGGACTCCCGCCTGTCGCTGGGGGAGATGAGCAGTGAGTGGCTCCTGGGGTGCTGGGGGGCACTGGCACGGGGGGGCACCAGCGCTGCAAGGGGGGCCATTGCATAGGCACCGCTGTTGTACGGGTGCCAGCGCTGCATGGGCGTGGCATTGCACGGGCACTGGTGTGTCACACGGGCACTGGCGTCGCAGAGGTCACACCTCATTGTGTGGGTGACAGTGGCACTGCACAGGTGACAGCGTTGCACGGGTGATGGCACCGCACGGGCACCGGCACCAGCTGGGTGCCAGCACTGCAGGGGCACCAGTGGCTCGAGGTCACATGTTTGTATGGGCACCGGAGTTCTGTGGGTCCCAGCTGGGCATGGGCACCAGCACGGCTCTGGTGTGTTGCACAGGCACCAGCACTGCATGGGCACGGGTGTTTCACAGGTGCCAGCGTTGCATGGGCACCTGTGGGGTATCAGCAGCATTGTTGCATGGGCATAGCATGGCACAGGCATGTTGTATGGGCACAGCATGGCACAGCATGACACAGGCATGTTCCCTGGGTGCTAGCATGGCACAGGCATGTTGTATGGGCACAGCATAGCACAAGTGTGTTGTATGGGCACAGCATGGCACAGGTGTGTTCCCTGAGTGCCAGCAGGGCACAGACGTGTTGCATGGGCACAGCATTGCATGAGCAGAAGCACTGCATGGGCACAGCACGGCACAGATGTGTTGCACGGTTTCCTGGGTGCCAGCATGGCACCGACAGCGGGGCTCGCTCAGAGCGTGGGGTCAGGCAGGGACACCCACCCTCAGGGTGACATCCCCCAAAGGCAGCGACACCCTTTGCCAAAGCCCTGGAGCCGTGAGGTGCCACCTCCAGTGCCGGGGCTGCGGGTACCTGAACTGGGTCTGTCCTTTGGGACACCCGAGGTCCTTGAGCCTCCGGGGAGGGAGATGAGGGGAGTTTGGGGGGTCTGCGTGCCCCGGAGCATCCCTTTGCCCCAAGCTCGGTTGTTCCAGAGCTGCCACCCCGCGGGGGTGTTTGGGCTCGGGTCCCCCGTTGGGGTGACACAGGTCGGGGGGTAACGCTGCCACCTGTTCTGCGCAGGGGCCGGCGCTGGCATCGGGTCCCCCCTGCACGCGTGGAGGGCCAGAGCCGAGGAGCTGACGCCCCTGCGGTGAGTCCCCAAATCGCGGCGGGGGCGCCGGACGCTGCCCTGCCCGCCCGGCTGGCATCACCCGCGGGGAGGCCGGTGGCACCCGCGGTGCCCGGCGCTGACCCCCCCGTGCCGGCGGTGTGTGTTTTGCAGCCAGTTTCTGCCCGGCCGCCGGGGATGTTATGACCTGCACGGGAAGAGGCGCGCGGCCGGGGCCCCCCCGGGACAGCCCCCCCGCCGGGGCGGAGGGCAGCGTGAGTGACCGCGGGGGCCCCGGGGGACGAAGCCCAGCCCCGGCGTCCCCCCCTACCCCCAGCCCTCCATCGCGCTGTCTTGCCCCGATTCTGCCACCCACCCCTGTCCCCACCCTGCGCGGGGTGACCGTCACCCGGGCGTCAGGGCACGAGTGACCGCTGCCACTTGCCCGTAATCGCCCACTGATTGAGGATAAATAAAGTCTTTGTTTGGGGTGAGGACAAGAACCACTTGGGGCCGAACGCCGGCTGGCGCCGGGCGGCTCGGTGGCGGCGGGCAGGGACGAGGACACGCTCGTGCCCGCGTGCCACGGCCAACGCTGACGGGGACACGGTGGCAAGGGCCGCGCCCCATCCCCGCTGCCGTGGGCACAGCATCCTTCCTCCGGCAGAGCGGGATGCGGCTCTTACGGCAGCATCCCCCCGCCGGGTGACCCGGCTGGGGACAGCGAGGGGACCGCGGTGGTCCCCGTCGAGGGCGGAGAGGGACGGGGTGAGCCTGTCCCCACGGTGGGGTGGCAGCGGCGGGCGGGAGCCGCGCTGGTGTTTACTGTCAGCAAAGGAAGTGTTGCTGGATTTACGGTGCACACAGGGCGGCTGCGGGGATCGCTCCCCACTTTATAGGGACAGAGCTGCGGGGACATGGGGAGCGCAGGGGGGCCCGCAGGTAGGCAGGGGACGGGGACAGGGATACCTCGAGCTCCTGGGGTCTGGCTGGCCGGGAATGTGCACGGGAATGTCCCCCTGTCCCCATCCCAGTGACAGTGCTCGGTGCTTGGTGCTCGGTGCGGGTGTTGTGTCGGTGGCAGGGCGGTGGCCACGAACCCTGTCCTCACCCTGGCCCCGGTGATGTCCCCAGACTGTCACCCTGCCCCAGGGGCCGGGCTGCGGGGATATGAGGGGACCAAAGGCACCGTCAGGGTGGGGGGTAATGGAAGTTCTGGGATGGTGGGACACGTCCAGAGAGTCCCCAGCAGGGCTGGGGTGTGACAGAGAAGGGGACACATCCAGGTGACCCCAACTGGGTCTGGATTGGGGGTGATGGAGAAGGGGACACTTCCAGGTGACCCCAGATGGGTGTGGGATGGAGGTGGTGGGGGGAGGCACCTTCAACAGACCCCAGGGAGGGGGTCTGGGCTGGGACAGGGACCAGCTAACGTTTTGGTGGTTCCACTTGCAGCTGAGTCAGTGACCGATGTGGACCCGGAGGCGTCGGGGAGCAGGAGGCTCCTGTCCCAGAGGGACACCCATGAGGTGGGTGCTGTCCCAGAGACCCTCGTTCCCTCCCCATTCCTGAGGGTGTGTGGACTGGAGACCAACCTGGGAACACCAGGACATGGGGAGAGGAGACACTGGGTGTCCTGGGGGTCCCTGGTGTGGCCACCTGGGGGTACCCTGACCCCCCCTATCTCTGGCTGCAGGGCTACGTGGAGCTCCACGAGCTGGTCATGGACAGCTCGAAGGACTTGTGCTGGATGGAGGCTGGCCACTGGCTCAAGCTGGAGGAGGATTTCCAGGAATCAGGGCAGTGGAGCCAGCCCCATCTCTCCTTCCTGACCTACCGCAACCTCCTGGAGATCCGACGGGCTTTGAACAAAGGTGGGGACACCCCTGGGGACCACCTGGATGGCAGCAGGGACCCCACGCCGGCCAGGTGGTGACGGTGCTGTCCCCACAGGTGCCATTCTCCTCGATGTGGCAGCCAACTCAATGGCAGCCATCGTCAGCGTCCTCATCGACCAGATGATCTACGAGGGGCAGTGGAAGCCACAGGACCGGGAGGACATCCTGAGGACGCTGCTCCTGCGGCACAGGTACGGCAGGGCTGGTGCTCCCAGGGGGTTCACAGGGTCTGGGCTGGACCCAGCACAGGTATGGCAGGGCTGGTGCTCCCAGGGGGTTCACAGGGTCTGGGCTGGACCCAGCACAGGTATGGCAGGGCTGGTGCTCCCAGGGGGTCCCTGAGGTCTGGGCTGGACCCAGCACAGGTATGGCAGGGCTGGTGCTCCCAGGGAGTCCCCAGGGTCTGGGCTGGACCCACCCCAGTGCATCCCACTGGAGCCTGGATCAGGACAGGAAAGGTTTGTCCTCCAGCCCTGTTTGGGTGTCCCAGCACACCCACAGGGATGAGGCTGCCTTATGGGTGTCTGGGGGGGTTGATGGCACTGGGGGGTCTGACACCCCCCCGATGCTCTCAGCCACCCCAGTGAGGGGGAGTCGGTGTGGACGCTGCCGCCGGCGCTGCTGCAGCGCTCGGGCACCCGCCGGGACGACGTGGAGCAGCCGCTGATGAGGGAACAGCAGCCCATGGAGATGAGCAAGCTGTCAGGGACTGAGCAGGTACTGGGGGCACGGAGGGGCACTGGGGGGCACTGGGACATGGGGCTGGGGGTGGGAGATGCACACAGGGTGCACACAGGGTGCACACACACACGCACACACACAAGTGAACACACACCTTGGCACACGTAGGTGCACAGAGCAGTTGCACACTCAAACGTGCTTGTGCAGCACATGCAGAGGGAGACACACAGGGAATGGTGGGGAACACTTGGGGGACAGAGAGGGAGACTCAGGGAGTGGCGGGGGACAGGCAGGAGATGGAAGGGGACATTCAGGGGACAGAGGGAGAGACATGGGACAGAGGGGAACATGCAGGGGATAGTGGGTGACATGCAGGGGACAGAGAGAAACACACCAGAGGGGGGACGTGCAGGGGGCACAGAGGGCCACAGGGACAGCCACCAAGGCTGGCTGGCTAATTCCTACCATTCATCTGCCTGCAATAGAGTGGGGCCTCCAAACCCCAACTCCAAGAGAAGATCCCCAAGGATGCTGAGGCCACCCTGGTCCTCGTGGGTGAGTGGTCAGTGGGGTGGTGGGTGCTGGCTTGGGTCAGGGGGATGGGTGCAGGCTGAGGGAGGTGGGTACAGGGTCAGGGGGTGCAGGGGGAGCTTTGCCATCTGCCCCTCGCTGTGCTCGCTCACGCCCTGCCTTTCTTGCACCGTTTTTGCCTCTCCCCATCCTCAGCTCTCGCCGCCGCCTGCTGCTGCTCAGCGCTGCTCTCCGGGTCCCTGTCCCATGTCCCCTGTCCTCATGTTCCATCTCCCCATGTCTTCATGTCTCTAAGTCCCCCATGTCCCTGTGCCCCAAGGTCCCTGTACTCCCATGCCCACCTATCTGTGTGTCCCTGTGCTCCTGTGCCCTGATATCCCTGTACTCCCATGTCCATCTATCCCTGTGTCCCCATGTCCCTGTATCCCTGTGCCTGTGTCCTCATGTCTTTGTGCCCCTATCCCATTCTCTTTGTCCCCCCACATCCCCAAGCCTGTATGTCACCTTGTCTCCATTCCCGATGTCCCCGTGTTCCGATGTCCTGCTGTGTCTGTGCTCCCCCGTCCCCATGTCCCTGTACCCCCGTGTCCCTGTCGTGTCTCTGTGCTCCCATGTCCCGGTGTCCCTGTGCCTGGTCCCCCATGACCCCCGTCCCGTCCCGTCCTGCCCCCAGGCTGTGCAGCCTTCCTGGAGCAGCCAACGCTGGCCTTCGTGCGCCTGAAGGACGCGGTGACACTGGACGGTGTCCTGGACGTGTCCCTCCCCGTCCGCTTCCTCTTCGTGGTGCTGGGCCCCGACAGCCCCAACATCAGCTACCACGAGATCGGCCGTGCCATCGCCACCATGATGTCCGAGAGGGTACGGCTCACCCACCACTGCCACTGCCACCCCACTGGCACTGCCACCCCACTGCCACCGCCATCAGCCCCCCTGAGCACCCTGGAGTCCCCATCCCGAGGCTACACCCTCTAACAGGGCTCATCCCCCTGTGTAATGTCTGTCCCTGATCCATGTGTCCCCCTGCCACTGTGCCCCCTTGTCCCCATGAACCGGTGTCCCCATATCCCTGAGGACATGTCCTCATGTCCCTGAGGCCAAAGTGTCCAAGTAAACACGTCCCTGTGCCCCCGTGCCCCCCCACCCCTGTGCCCAAGCCCCTGCCCCCATCTCCCACCTTACCCCTATGTCCCCATGCCCCTGTGGTTCCATGCATCCTGTCCCCAATCCCTTATGCCCCCATGTCCCTCCTTATCCCCATGTCCCCATGCCCTTGTGCCCCCATGTCCCCCCTTATCCCCATGCCCCCTATCCCAAATCCCCTGTGTCCCCATCTCCCCCCATATTCCCCTGTCTCCAAGCTCCTGTATCTTCCTATATCCCCTTATCCCCACGCCCCCTGTCCCTGAGCCTCTGTCCCCCCATCTCACACCTTATCCCAGTGTCCCCATGCCCCTATGGTCCCATGCCTGTTGTCCCCAAGCCCCTGTGCCCCCATGTGCCCCCTTATCCCCATGTCCCCAGGACACCCCAGCCCCACGGGGACGCTCAGGGGTGCCGGAGCCGGCTGAGCACCCATCCCTGGGCGATCCCACAGGTGTTCCGCCGGGATGCCTACCTGGCCGAGGGCCGGCAGGACCTGGTGCGGGCGGTGGAGGAGTTCCTGGAGGCCAGCATTGTCCTGCCCCCCACCGAGACCCCCAACGAGCAGCTGCTCCGCGCCCTGGTCCCGCTGCAGCGCGAACTCCTCCGCCGCCGCTACCAACCCCCTGAGAAATCACCCAGCGAGGGCTTCCTGAAAGACCTGGGTACGGCAGGGACCCCCCGGACCCCCCTCCGAAATCCCCTGTCCCCGTGGCGGGCGGGACACCCCCCTCGCACACGGGGTGCCCCCCTGACCACCCGGTGTGCCCCCAGGGCTGGACGCGCCGGCGGCGGAGGACGACGACCCCCTGCGCAGGACGGGGCGGCCCTTTGGGGGGCTGGTGCGGGACATCTGCCGCCGGTACCCCAAATATCTCAGCGACATCAAGGACGCCCTCAGCCCCCAGTGCCTGGCCGCTGTCATCTTCATCTACTTCGCGGCGCTGTCACCTGCTGTCACCTTCGGAGGCTTGCTGGGTAATGGGGGGGACGGGCTGGGGACACGCCAGGGGACGGGGTTGTCCCCCCAGCTGGGCGGGGACCAGGGGGCCTCCACCTCCTTCATCACCATCCCATGGGGATGCTCCCGGGGGTTATGCACCCCCTAATCCCGGTGCCGAGGGGTGTGGGATGGGGGGCACAGCGCCGTGTCCCCCACCCTGGCACTCACCGGCCCTGCTCCCTTTCAGGTGAGAAGACCAAGGGCATGATGGGGGTGTCGGAGCTGCTCATCTCCACCTGCGTGCAGTGTGTGCTCTTCAGCCTCCTCAGTGCCCAGCCCCTCCTTGTCGTTGGATTCTCAGGACCCCTTCTCGTCTTTGAGGAAGCCTTCTATGGGGTGGGTACCCCCTGGTGCCTGTGGGTGCCCCCCACCCGCCTCTGGCAGTCCCCACAGTGGGCTTGGGGTCTCCCCACCAGCCCTGGGAGAGGCACGGGGGGCTGCTGCGAGGGGGGTGTGGCACAATGGGGATGGCAGTGTGGGTGGCACAGGGAGGATGTCATGAGGGGATGTCCTGGGGGATGGCACAAGGGGAGTGCTGTATGTGGGATGGCACAGGGGTGATGGCATAGGATGATGGATGTCACCTGAGGGATGGCACAAGGAGGGTGCCCCATGCAGGATGGCACTGATGGGATGGCACTGGCGGCATGACACAAGGAGAGGGGGTGGCATGTACAGGATGGCACTGTGGGATGGCACATGGGGGATGTAGTGGGGGAGATGGCACATGCGGGATGGCACTGGTGGGGTGGCACATGGATGATGTACAGGGGTGATGTCACCTGTGTGACAGCCCGGGGGTGACACCACGCAGGTAGAGCCATCCAGGTGATGGCCCAGGGGTGCTGCCAGGTGGGTGATCCCATGAGGGTGCTGCCACACTGAGGTGCCCCCATCCCCGTCCTGGGGAAGGATGTGTGGGGCCACTGTGGGATGCCAAGGTCCAGCCCCCCTCAGTGCCCATGCTGGGGGGCTCTGAGGGGCTGACAGGGCTGTGCCCTCTGCCTCCCCAGTTCTGCAGCAGCAATGGCTTGGAATACATCGTGGGCCGGGTCTGGATTGGCTTCTGGATGATCCTGCTGGTGCTGGTGGTGGTGGCCTTCGAGGGCAGTTTCCTGGTGCGCTTCCTGTCCCGCTACACCCAGGAGATCTTCTCCTTCCTCATCTCCCTCATTTTCATCTTCGAGACCTTCTCCAAGCTGGTCACGGTGAGGGGCACGGGGGGTCCCACAGTGGGGAAGGCGGGAGGGGGGCTGCAGGTTGTGGTTATCACCTGGGTTTCCATAGAAACAGTGGGATGCAGGTGAGGGACAGAGCCCATCTCCTGGTGTTTTCTCCCATTTTCCACGTGTTCCCCAGCTCATGAGGTCCCTTCCAACCCTAACTGTTCTGTGGTTCAAGCATCTCTCCGCAGGGGGATTTTGGGGTAGGGAGGTGAACCCCACATAGATGTCCCACCTGGGCTGCACTAAACATGGCCCTTGCCCAGCAACTGCCTGAAGAGCCCCAGTTCCTCCCCCCTTCCCTGGCTCAGACCCCTCCAGGCTGCTTGGTTCCACTGGGATGGTGTCACCCCGTGCACTGGGTGCCCACAGGGACATCGCTGGTGCTGGGGAGGTGACAGGCAGGACACGTGGGTGTGTGTCATACCCAGGTGCCCCCGTGCACCCCACGACGAGCTCAGCACCTCCCTGAACACCCCGGGTGACCCACAGTCTGCAGTGGGGACACGCTTGTCTGACCCCACCGTGCCACTGGCCTTGTTTCTGAAGAACCACAGAGAAAACCAACCCTAAATATCCCCCCTGCTCAGCACGTGACGGGCTCCAGCCTCGCCCATCCCCCTGGCACACGCCCTGCACCCACCAGGATGGCCCTGCAGGGCTCCCAGCATGGCAGGAGGGGCGCAGGGGGATCCCCCATCCCCATCCTCGCTCACTTCCTCCCCTTCCCTCCCCAGATTTTCAAGCAACACCCTCTGAAGCGGGAGTACAGCGTGAAGGCTGACTTTGACCCCTCGGAGCCGGAGCCCAACACGGCCCTGCTGTCCCTCATCCTCATGGCCGGCACCTTCTTCCTGGCCTTCTTCCTCCGCAAGTTCAAGAACAGCGCCTTCCTGCCGGGCAAGGTGAGCACAGGGAGGACACGGTGCTGTCCCCCCTCCCCACTGCAAAACAGGGGCTCAGCGGCTGAGACCGGGCAAACTCATTGCCTGTTCCTGCAGAGGACAGGGTGGGGGAGAACCCCTGGGCTGGGGGGTCACACAGAGGGTTTAATGTGGTCACCGTGTCCCCACAGGTCCGGCGCTTGATCGGGGACTTTGGGGTGCCCATTTCCATCTTCATCATGGCCCTGGCCGACTTCTTCATCAAGGACACGTACACACAGGTCCGTGAGGGCAGGGCTGGGGGGGGACAGGCACGGGGACGTGGAGCTGGGTGCTCATCCCTGTGTCCCACCCCCTCACTCCCCGCTTTGCTCCCATCCAGAAACTGAGCGTCCCTAAAGGGCTGGAGGTCACCAACTCGACCGCCCGGGGCTGGTTTATCAACCCCATGGGGCTGGATGGAGACTTCCCCATCTGGATGATGTTCGCCTCCGTGGTGCCCGCCCTCCTGGTCTTCATCCTCATCTTCCTCGAGACGCAGATCACCACGTGAGGATGGGGGACACGGGGAGGGGAGGGCTGCGGGGTGCCCGGGGGGACGGGCACGGAGGGGACCTCCCTGGGGTGCTGTGTCACCAACTCGTCCCCCGTGTCCCCACAGCCTCATCGTCAGCAAGCCCGAGAGGAAGCTGGTGAAGGGCAGCGGCTTCCACCTGGACCTGCTGCTGATCGTGGCCATGGGGGGGCTGGCGGCCCTTTTCGGGATGCCCTGGCTCAGTGCCACCACCGTGCGCACCATCACCCACGCCAACGCCCTCACCGTCATGAGCAAGGCCTCCTCTGCCGGAGAGAAACCCCAGATCCTGGAGGTCAAGGAGCAGCGCATCAGCAGCTTGTTGGTGGCCGTGCTCATCGGTGAGCTGGGGAGGTGCCCCCCGCATGGCAGGTGAGGGTTGGAGGTCCCCCAGGAGCTCTCCCCAACCTCTCCTTCTCCACCGCAGGCGTCTCCATCCTCATGGAGCCCATCCTGAAGTACATCCCGCTGGCCGTGCTCTTCGGCATCTTCCTCTACATGGGGGTCACCTCCCTCTTTGGCATCCAGCTCTTCGACCGCATCCTGCTCCTGCTGATGCCCCCCAAGTACCACCCTGACGAGCCCTATGTCACCAGGGTGAGTGAGCCCTGTGTCACCCCCATGGGTGGCAGCGGGTTTGGGGGTGTCCTGTGCTGCAGCACCCCTGAAATCACTTGAGGCTCCCCAAAGAGCCTCCTCCTTCAGTGCTGACCTTCACTGGGCTCTTCAGGCCACTGGTCCTGCCCCCTCCCCAGCACCCACCACCCTGGGAAGGGTATGGGATGCTGTCCCTGACCTCAGTCCTGGGCTTCTTGTCCCACAGGTGAAGACTTGGCGGATGCACCTCTTCACCTTCACCCAGATCATCGTCCTTGTGCTGCTGTGGGTGGTGAAGTCCACCCCGGCCTCGCTGGCGCTGCCCTTCGTCCTCATCCTCACCGTGCCCCTGCGGCGCTTCCTGCTCCCCAAGATCTTCCGGGACATCGAGCTCAAATGTGTACGTACCCCCACCACGTGCTGGGAGCCACCACTGTGCTGTCCCTGTCCCTGTGCTGGTTCTGGTGTCCATCCCCATCCCTGTCCCCATCCTCATCTCCATATGTGTCCCCATCACTGTCTCCAGCCCCATCTTTGTGTCTGCTCATGTCCCCGTCCTCATCCCCATCCCTGTCCCCATCCCCTTCCTCATTCTCATTCCTGTCTCCATCTCCATCTGTGTTCCCATCTCCATCCCTGTCCCCAGCTTCATCTCTGTCCCTGCCCCTGTCCCCTCATCCCCATAATCCTCATCCTTGTCTCACTCCTGTCCCCTTCCCCATCTGTGTACCCACTCTCATTCCTGTCTCCATCCCTGTCCTCATCTGCATCCCTCATTCCCACCGTTGTCCCCATCCTCACCCTGTCCTTGTCCCATTCCTGTCCCCATCCCCATCCCTGTCCCCAGACTCATCCCTGCCCCTATTCCCATACCCATCCCAGCCCCTACCTTGTTCCATCCCTGACACTGTCCCTGTCCTCAGTCCTACCCCCAGTCCTGACCCCTCCCCATCCTCATCCTTTTCTCCAACCCTGACCCCATCCCCTCTCTGTCCCCATCCCCATCCTTCTCTCCACCCATGTCCCCATCTCTACCACTGTTCCCTTCCTTATATTCATCCCTATCCCCATTCCCAGTCCCTATTCCCCTCCCCTGTCCCTATCCCATTCCTCATCTCCATCCCTGTTCCCATTCCCTGGCCCTATCCCCGTCCCTCTCCTGATGTCCCTCCCTATCCCCATCCCCTGTCCATATTCCACTCCTGATCTCCCTTCCTATCCCCATCCCTGTCCCTATCCCCATCCCCTGTCCATATCCCACTCCTGATCTCCACCCCATCCCCATCCCCTGTCCATATCCCACTCCTGATCTCCACCCTGTCCCCATCCCTGTCCCTATCCCACTCCTGATCTCCACCCCATCCCCATCCCTGTCCCTATCCCACTCCTGATCTCCACCCCGTCCCCATCCCTGTCCCCCTCACTCCCTCTCCTCTCTCCAGCTGGACGCGGATGATGCTGTGGTGACCTTTGAGGAGGAGGAGGGGACAGACGTGTACAACGAGGTGCAGATGCCCAGTTAAGGGCCGGACCCCCCGGCCCCCCAACACCCCCCCAGTCCCCCCACCCGCTTCTATCACCACTGCTGCCACCCCGGGGCCGCTGGGCGACGGAGGAGGATTTGGGGACACCATCCCCACCTGCACGCCCCGGGAATGGAATTATTTTTTTAGTTGTTTTTCCCTTTTTTTTGTCTATTTTTAACAATATTTTGGATGGTGTGATCTCACCCACACTCTGCTGCCCGCTGGGGAAGGGGCTGCCCGGGCTCGGGGGGGTCCACGAGCCACCCCCAACCCCGTGGCGAGGTGGGATGTGTCACCATCCCATCCCCGAGGCCACCAGCGGGCACTGGGCATGGGAAGGAGCTGGAGGAAGCTCCCAGCCCCCGGGGACACCCCCAGCCTGGTCCCTCTTCCCCGGATGAACATTCCAGCGAGCTGGGAAAGACCCTTCACCCCACGGAGCCCTTCTCCCACTTTCTCCATCGTTTGCTCCGGTGGGATCATCCCAGCTGCTCCGCTGAGCTTCCAGCACCTCCCAGAGTTGGGATGTAAATAGTCCAGTGAGGGAGTTTACATATTTAGAACAAAAATAATCGTGCTAAAAACAGCCAAAAAAATTACTTATAATTATGCCGATGCTTCCGCAGGTAGGATTCACTCATAGCCAAGCAAAACTTCCCCAAAAAAAAGGATGAAAAAGCACCTTAAAAATGAAAAAAATTGAGGAAAAATAGAAAAAAAAAAAAAAGCAGCTGCAAGGAGTGATCTGTATATTTGATGCTACTGGGGGGGTTTGTAATTTATTTTTAGGGCTGGTTGTGCCCCTGCTGCAGCAGGGCCGTGTGTGTGTGTGTATATACTAGAGTATTATATCAAAATTCAGAATTTGCTATAAAAGATGATTTTTAAGGATCCTGGTCAGGGCCTAAACTCTAAGGACCAGTCTGTCAGTCTCCATTCATGAATTAGTGTTAGTTAGTTAATTAGTCCTCTTTATTTTTGTAGCGTTCCGGGTAAATCTGTTTTTCCTCGATTTTTCCCTTGCTTGCTGACCATGTCTTGCCCTGTTTCTGCTGGGATTGCTCCCAGTCCAGCTGAGCATCCCCCTGATCTTGCCAAGGCTCGTTCTGCCCTGATCACCCTGAAGGACTGGATCCAGCCAGGGCACAGAACACCAGATCAGGCTCAAAATTTGCTCATTTTTGCTCATTTTTGACCCCAAAATTAGCGGGGGGTGGGTGGGAGAGTAGGGGGGTGGGAGTGGGTGGCCGCACCCGGGGCCTTGTGTTTGGGGTTGGTTTAGTTTTATTAATTATATGTCTGAAATGAAGAAATGTTTCGATCTTTGGGGTTTCCTCCTTCCCTTCCCCCTACCTCTGTATCAGGCTTTAATAAAGAAATTAATAAAATCAGAAAGGAAATGGGGGTTTTCTTTCCAGCTGGCAATTTTCTGGTGCATTGCCTTGTTTAATTCCCCCCAAAAAGGAGTAGCAGCAGCCTTTGGAGGTGTCCATCCCCCTGGAATGGGCAGTGCAGTTGTACCAAGATGTTTGTCATGGCATCCCAGGATGCTCACTGTATCCTGGGATGCTCCATATGGTCACCCCAGGATGCTCCCTGCATCCCAACATCCTGGCGTGTTCCCTGCAGTCATTCTGGGATGCTCCCAATGGTCATCCCAGGATGCTCCTCACAGCTATCCTGGAATGCTGCATCCCAGCATCCTGGAGTGCTTATTACAGCCATCCTGGGATTCTCCCCATAGTCATTCCAGGATACTTGCTGCATCCCATGCATCCCCAAGTCATCCCATGAAGCTCCCTGCAGCCATTCTGGGATGCTCCCCGTGGTCATCCTAGGATCCTTCCCACAGACATCCCTGGACGTTCCCTGCAGCCACCCAGGATGTTCCCTGTGGCCATCCCAGGATGCTCCCCATAGTCACTCTGGGTTACTCACTGTAGCCATCCCAGGATGTCAGGGAATCTAAGGGATTCCTGTGGCCATCCTGGGATGCTCAGCCCCCCTCATCCCCCCGCACCCCAGGGTGCTGCCCCACTGCCACATGGCCTTGGCTGTCCCTGCTCCAGGGGGATTGGGAACATCCTGATCCAGGGCTGCTGGCACAGGGAGCAGAGCAGCCCCTGCCCCTCCCCCAGCCCCTGGCACTGGATTGACCCCGATTATCCATAATCCCATTAACGAACAGGAGACACCGGCTCCGTGAGCGGGGCCGTGGGAAGGGCTGTGCCTGTTTGCCCCCAGCCTTCCCATGGGGCAGGAATCGGGATCAGCATCCTCGATCGCTCCGAACCAGGACCCCAAACTCTTTCCATGGGGCTGGGACAAACCCCAGTGTGGCCACCAGCTTTTCCCAAGCCTGGCATAGCTGCTACCCCGTTTTCCAGAGATGGAGGCGTGTGGCTGGTGTTTTCCAGCCCAAGGCCTGTGGATCCAGCAGCTTCCCTTCCTTGTGCCGGCTTCACATGGACAAGACATGCCAGGTGCCATCCAGAGGCCATCCCTGCCTCCAAATCCCAGTGAAGGAGGATAGCATCTGCCTGCACCCATCCCTCTTGTTTTCCACCCTGGGAAGTTTGTTATTCCCTGGGAGATGGCCGCGAGGTCACTGCCACGGGATCCAGCCCGGTTTGGGGTTGGGAATTTAGGTCAAGCTCATCTTTGAACTTGCCTCAGCTCAGGGAAATGGAGGGAGGGGGAATTAGAGATGGGAGTAGAGTAATGAGGGGGAAATAAATGCTAATTAATTGGTTGCTAATGAGGAGGGGGAAGCATGGAGCTCCAGAGGGGGATCACATTGAAGCATCACCCCTGGAAGGGGAGAGCCACAGTGCCTGCAGCATCACAGAGTGCTCCATGCCATCCATGGACAGGGGACATGGGACACCCCGGGATCTCCTGGAGGTGTCCAGTGGGACATTGTCACTGTTTGTGCACAGAAAAAGTGGAAAACCAAATAAAACTCTCCAAAACCTGCAGCTGCACCCAAAAAACCACTCACTGATACAAATAACAGCGAATAGAAAATTCCCATGTTGGAAGTGAGGCTTGGGAAGGCCATGGAGTGAGGGGAAGGGTTGGGATGAAGATTTCGGGGGGTCCCCACTCCCAGCCCACCTGCTGCAGGGTCTGTGGTTGATTCCCAGGGTTCTGGTGTCCCTTCCCAGTGACAAAAGCCACAAAACCACGTTGGGGGGATCGGGCCTGGAGCACACTGACACTCCAAAAATGGCTTTTTGCTAAAAAAAAAAAAAAAAGTTAAAAAATATAAAATGTCAACTTTCATGTATTTGACCCGATTGTCCCTAAATATTTTCTTTGTTTACATTGTTTTTTTTCCTTTTGCGATTTTTCCCTCCTGCAAAGCAGTGACAATTCCCACAATTCGGGGATCCAGCCCAGCCAAGGCCCTTTTCCCCGCTGAATAAATACATATATTTTTATTTTTAAGCTCTCGCAGGAGGGATTAACCGCCCGGCGCCGGAGCTGCCCGGCCTGGCTTGGCACAGCCCGGAGCAGGACGTGGCAGAGGATCCGGCTGTCCGGCTGTCCCTCCGTCTGGCTGATCCTTCCCTTCGGGATAAAGCCCAAATAAGCCACATGCACAGCCAGGCACCACCCCCGCACCCCCAAATCAGCTGGGGGAGGGGGGGCCAACTGCACGGAGATTCAGGGATTATTTTTTTTTTTCCTTTTCCTTATAAACAAGGCTGAAAATCCCCCAGATATTGGCTGTTCCCGCGCCAGGGAGATGCCCGTAGCCCACAAAGCCGTGAGGCCCCACATTCCCAGATCATCCTGCATCCCTTAAGGGGGGTCCCCGCCAGCTCCCGCTGCCTCGTGGCAGGTGCCGGCCGGAGCTGCCTGTGCCAGCCTGGCTTGGGAAGCAGGCAAATGGCCGGAGCTCTTGGAGCACGCCGGCGGCCCGGCGGCCTCGGAGCAGCGGGCAGATGGCCGGAGCTCTCCGGAGGGACCGCGCGGGCGGCCGGGAACGCGCGGGCGGCCTGGATGGAGCAGCCGTGGCGTGCGGGCGGCGGGCAGATGGCCGGAGCTCGCCGGCAGCCGGGAATGTGTCGCCAGCCGGGAACAGCCGCGGCAGGCGGGCGGCCTGTGGCCGCAGCACGGTCAGCCCTGGCTGGCCGGTGCCGTGGGGGCAGCCAGGGGGGTCGCTACCGTGGCTGCAGCCCGGTACCGGGGTGGCCGGGGCGGCCGGTACTGTACAGGCAGCCGGGGTGGCTGATACCGTGGAGGCAGCCGGTGCCCTGGAAGCAGCCGGTGCCGTGGAAGCAGCCGGTGCCGTGGAAGCAGCCGGTGCCGTGGAAGCAGCCGGTGCCGTGGAA
>NW_016690393.1:1390283-1407433 GCF_001604755.1 Lepidothrix coronata
ACCCCCCCCTCTTCGCCACCCCCTCCCCCCATGTATGTTCCCCTCCGCCCCCGCTTCCCACCCCCGGGAGATCCCCGGTTTCACGCTACAGCACCCCACCCACCCCGGGGGTTGGGCTTGATCCCACCCCCGCGGCGATCCTTCAGCCAGCCCCTGGGGTGGTCCTAGATCCGCCCCCCTGGGGGTTGATCCAAGGCTGGAGTGATTCCCCCCACCCCGTCCCTAAGGGTTTATCCAGGTCTGGGTGATACCCCATCCCACGCTGGTGGCGTCTGCACCCCCCCTCATCCACCCGCTGGTGATCCCCAATCCCGTACTGGGGGCAGGTGGGGGCTGCACCCCTCCCGCATCCCCCCCAAGGTGATCCCACATCCATCCCCCAGGTGATCCCGCATCCACCGCAGGTGCAGGTGGGTCTTCACCCCCCCACACATCCACCCCTGGGTGATCCCCAATCCCACCCCAGGAGCTGGTGGGGTCTGCCAGCCCCCCTCCACCCTGAGGTGATCCCGCAGCCACCCCCGGGTGATGCCCAATCCCCACCCCAGGAGCTGGTGGGGTCTGCACCCCCTCACATCCACCCCCAGGGGATCCCCCAACCACCCCCCAAGGCTGATCTCCCTCAGGTGGTCCCAAATCTGTCCCCCCCAGGGGCTGATCTGACCCCCACAGGGGTCCCCCACCCCCCCAGGCCTGGTGGGGCCTGCACCCCCCCCGGGTGATCCCAGATTCCCCCTCCTGGGGGCTGATCTCTCCCAGGATGATCCCCAATCCCTCCTGGGGCCCGGGGGTCCTGCACCCCTGGGCCGTTCCCGCTGCCCCGGGAGATTCTCCCTCAGACACAAGGCCTGGTCTCCCCTCAGCAGCCCCCGGATCCCCCCTGCCCTTGGGATCCCCTCACAAGCCTGGATTCCCCCTGGGATCCTGCCCCGGCCCAGTTCCCCCCAGGCCTGGGCCTGCTCCCCGGGCCTGCGGCCTGTCCCTCAGGGGGACCCCTCTGAGGCTTCTGATCTGCCCTCCAGGGATTCCCCCCTTTGGGTCCCTCCTCATGGGGATCCCCCCAAGCTTCCATCCTTCTTCCATGCTTTGGGGTCTCCCCACTGAGGCCTCTCACCTGCTCCCCTCCCTTCCCTGGGTAATCCTTCCCCATGGAGCTGTAAGATTTGTCCCAATGGGATCTGAGGGGATCCTTCCCCTACAGCTTCTCCATTGAAATACCTTCCCCCCCAGCTTGTCCTCCCCCTTGGGAGACTTCTAAGCCTCCCAGAACTCCCCAAATATTCCCCCCCCAGCTCCCTTGGATCTGGGAGACCCCTCTCCAAGCATGCCTCCCTTCCAGGGAGGATTTTATTGGATCTGTGGTGCCCCTTCCTTTGAAACCCCCATTTTGTGGGGGGAAGTGAACTCCCTTGGGAGATCCCTCTTTGGAATGCCTGTTGGCTCAGATCCCCCTGACCTTGGGTCTATGGATCTCACCCCTCCTTAGGGAGCCCCCCTGAACCCTTCTCCCATAGGATCTGTGGGGATCCCCCATGGATCCTGCCCGCCACCTTGGGGACACCCCCCTGAGCCCTTCTTCCCTGCCCACACACCCCTTTTCTCATCCCCCCACCAGTGTGGGGATCACGCCACCATTCAGGATAGCCCCTCCAGGATTTCGGGGATCCTGCACCCCCTCTTTATCCCCCCCCAAACCTCTCAGGGATGCACAGGGGGGAACTCAGCACCTCATTCATCTCGGCGTGGGGGGAATGGATGGATGCCTGAGTCAGGTTCCCCCCACTCCCTATCAGGAGTCAGGGGCCTCCCCCATTGTGGGGGTGGATGCCTAGCAGGGGTCTCCTTTTCCTTGCAGAGCCGAGCGGGGAGTGATTTCGGGAAGCGGGCAAGGAGGGAGCCGGCGGGACCGTGCTGGGCACAGGCAGGTGGAGGATGAACGGCGAAGCCGAGTGCCCTGCAGACTTGGAAATGACAGCTCCCAAAAACCAAGGTGAGCCCCTCTGCAGCTCCCCCAACCACGCTGGCATTCCCACGGGAACATCACTGCCACGTTTAAAAATAACAATGAAAAAACCTCCGGGCGCCCCTTTTCCCTGAGGGATGGAGGAGGAGGAGGGATGAAGGAGGAGGAGGGATGGAGGAGGAGGAGGGATGGAGGATCCATGATCCCAACTGCCAGCAGATCAGGGAGGGGGGAGGATCTGCCCCTCCCGATCCCTCTCTGCCTCAGGGAACACGCACACACGTGTGTGAGCGCACGGATACACGCTCCAGTGCACTGGCAGCCCCTTGGCATTGGGGTGCTCTTTTTGGGCACCAGAGTTTTGTGGGGGCTTGGGAAAGAGGGGCCTGGCACAGAGGTGCTACCTTCCCCCCTCACATCTGGGCTGCATTAAAAGCCGAGCCATTACCTTGGGCCTCCGGCTTCCAGACCCCGGGATGACATCAGAGCTTCAGCTTTTATTGGAAAAGGGGCAGGAAAACAACGGAAAAAAGAAGGATGTTTATTCAGGGCAGCTTGTAGGGCTCTGCTACTTCACCTCCCCCAAAAACTCCCCGGGTCCCCCAAAGGCCCCCGAGTGGGGTCCAGCCCCTCCGTCCCACGGGGTCCCCCCGATTTTCCTCCCATGCCGCAGTCGGGTTGTTGCCTCGAGCGAACCCGGCCGGAGCACGTGTCCTTCTCCGGGACTTTAGATGGATTTAATTACACCGGGGCAGCTTTCCTAATATAGACCCGGCCCGGCCGGTGCCAGGAGAGCCAGGATAAATTGGTCCCAGGGCACAGACAACCCCATTCATCCTGGTGGGTGAACTCTGCAATTCCAGTGTTTTTTGACAAACCCTAGCCTGAGGGAGGGGGAACAGAGGGATGGGGGCCTGAGTGTGGGGTCTCTGTTGTCCCCACTCTGCTGCCAGTGAGGGTTTTGGGATGTTTCTGCTGTTTTTTATGTATTCCTGTGGGATGTGGTTATTCTGGCTGTCTGCCGGTGGGAGGTTCACGCAGGGCCAAAGGTCTCCGGGTGTTTCTGCGTCGAAAGGGGAAAACTGGGGCACAGGGCTTGATGAGAGCAGGTTTGGAGGGGCCTTGTCCACTTCTCCCTCCCCTCTGGATTTTTGTGGCCGTGCTGCTTTTGGTAATTCCTCCTGATTTCTGCAAGTAAAGTCAGCACCAACTTCCCAGCCCCATTCTGCCTCATTGGTCCTTGCCTGGGGGGAGCTGGAAAATGGATGGGAAAAACAGGAAGACAGAATTTGGGGCTGCATTGGTGCCCACCCCAGCTCTGATCCCCGTCTGGCACTGTGGGTTTCCCATCTCATTTCCCTCTTCATAATGTTTTGGGATGAAGTTGGGAATATGGAGACACATCCCAAGCCACTGTCTCCCTGCTTTCCAGGGGACTCTTTCCATCTTCCCCCTCTAATTAATCCCTGATGAGATCACTAAAGGGACCAGCCAGATCCCAAACTGTTCTCTGCCTTGACCCCCTGCAACCTGGCAGGTCCAGGAAGGAAATTGGGATGGGAGATCAGGTCCTGGCTGCGCTCCCTGCACCAGCTGCAGGTCCTGTATGTCCTGTAACATCCCTCCCTTGGATTTGGGATATGAGGTGGGGGGTTGACCTTCACCAGACCCCTGCAGGGGCAGGACGTGGAGGTGGTTTTCCTGCATATCGAGTCTGAGCAGAGGGAGAGCTGCAGCTGGAGGAATGTCTGCAGCTGGGTATTTCTGGGAGCTTGGTTTCATTCCTGAGGATGGAGGGAACGGTGCTCCACTCAAATCCATGACCTGCTGTGCTGTCCCCACCTCTTTGGGATGCTCTTGTGTCCCACTGTCCCCATCTTGCTGGGATGCTCCATGTCCCATAGGCAGCTCCAAATCTCCCAGTCTTCACCCATCAGTGATGTGGGGCAGGGAATGCCAGTCCCACACCGGGGGAATGCCAGTCCCACACCAGGAGAGCCCCAGAGCTCGAGTGCCCATCCCGGGATGAGGCAGCCAGGGATTGTGTGGGCGAGTGGCTCGGGGCTCTGCTCCTCCTCCAGCCCATCCCCACATCCCCAGGGACCTCTCCTTCCGCTCCCAGGGCCCGCTGCATTCCCAGAGCCACCCATGTTTGCAGAGCACCCGGGGTTGTGCTCCCCAGCTGGCGTGGAAGCTCAGAGCAGTCAGGAATTCCCCTGGCAAGGAAGCCAGCCCCAAGGTTGGGGCTGGGTGAGGCATTCAGGGCTGGGATATCCTGCCTGCTGCCTGCCCCAGCATGGTGCTACTGCGTGTCCTGGCCTCATGGCTGCTCCAGGCCCTCCGGCTTTGCCGTGTGCCCATCCCACCATCCCAGTGGCTTGTCCCTGTGGGAGCTGGGGATGCTCCTCCTGGCATTTTGGGGGATGTTGGGGTGACATAACCACCACCCCTGCGCTGTCAGGGACCCCCTGTGAGACGGGGGGGCTGTGCTGGGCTCTGCCTGCCCTCGCTTTGTGGTGTGGGAGCTTTGACCTTGGCAGAGGTCACCATGGAGCTGGGCCCAGGTGATGGCAAAGCTCTCCGAGGTGCGGGAGAAGCAACGCTGCGGTTTTCCCGTTGCTCCAGACACATCTTTTCCACTTAGAAAGTGGTTTTCCCTGTTTCCTCCTTGGCCGGAGAGCTCATCGCTCCCATCTCGCTCCGCGGGGCGTAGGAAATAGCCCTCTGCTCCCGTGCAGCAGAGCCATCCCTTATCTGATGGTTTTCTGGGATGAGCGAGTCTCTCTGGTTTGCGCCGAGTGGAATTTCTCGCTTTGCCCGGATTGTTTTGGCCCGGTAGAGAGTTGCTCGAGGGTGATGGAAACAGCCACGTCCCTTTGATCTTTAATCTCGAGAGGCAGCATGTGGAGATTACGTGTCCTGGCGTGCGGTCCGGAGCGGAACGCCGGGAGCTGTAGTCCCGGTGTCCTGCCGGGAAGGGAAGGGAAGGGAAAGGAAGCAAATGGAAGGAAAGGGAAGGGAAGCTGCCTGCCCCTGGCTGCTGCTGATCCCGTCTCTCCGCTGCTCAGACCGCTGGTCGCAGGAGGACATGCTGACCCTCCTGGAGTGCATGAAGAATAACCTGCCCTCCAACGACGGGAGCAAGTTCAAAACCACCGAGTCCCACCTGGACTGGGAAAAAGTGGCTTTCAAGGACTTCTCGGGGGAGATGTGCAAGATGAAGTGGATGGAGATCTCTAACGAGGTAACTGACGCTGCATGGGGCTCCAACCGGGCTTTGTGACAGGGAGTGAGTGTCCTGGTGACCCCCCAGGGCTGTGGGAATCGTTCAAGTTCAGCTCCCGGAGCCCTCGGCTGTTGGTGCCGACACCATCCCACTGCCGTCAGCATTGTGACCCCCTTGGAGGGACTGGGAAGGGTCGTTTTTGGGGGTTGCATTATAAAACCCGGTGGGTTTCTACCATGCCAGGGATCTGCCCTGTCCCCCATTCACATCTGTGTCCCTTCATTCCCGCGCAGGTGAGGAAGTTCCGGACCCTCACAGAGCTCATTATGGATGCTGAAGAGCACGTGAAGAACCCTTACAAAGGCAAAAAGCTCAAGGTATTGGGCAGGAATTAGGCTCAGTCCCTAAAGGGCAATGTCCCTCTTCCCTGGGACAAGGGGCTGTCAGCCCTGTGGCACCTCAGATCCGTGTGGCTCCACCGCTGGAGCCCCTGCAGGCACCTCACTGCCCATAATCCCGGCGTCCGTCTGCCCAAGGCTCCGGAGGCTGCGGGCGCTGGGCCCGGGCCAAGTCCCGGGTACATTTAATATGGGCAGCTGTATTGCTGGCAGCCTGCAGCCAAGTTTAGCTCCAGGGGGGCCGGGAAGCTGCCGTCCTATTCCTGGCCCCGCCGGGTCGGGAAGGGTGGTGCTCTCGACCGGGCGGCCCCAGGTCAGCTGATGCTCCATCCCTGGGAGTTGGGTCCCATCTGCTCCTCCTGCCTCAGCTTCCCCTCTTGCTCTGGATGGCTGGAGGCTGCTCCTGAGATTCCCAGCCCTGGGATACTGTAGTTCCTGGTGGAGCGCTTTTTCCCAGTGGTTTCCCCCTCCTGTGTCAGGGAGCTGGATCATCATCAGGGCTGGATGGAGGCAGGTCCCCCCAGTACTGGAGGAGCTGGTGGGTTTGGCTGTGCCCTGGCTCTGTGCTCAGTGTCCACTTTGCTATCTCCCAAGAAGCCCCTGACTCCCTGTTTCTGCTTCTTCATGGAAGCTGCCATCCTATTCCTGACCCATCAGGTTGGGCGGGGTGATGTTTTCCCCCAGGTGGCCCCAGGGCAGCTGATGCTCCATCCCTGGGAGTTGGGTCCCATCCCTTCCTCCTGCTTCAGTTTCCCCTCTTGCTCTGTGCTGGCAGCTCTGGGTGGCCAGAAGCTGCTCCTGGGATACTGTAGTTCCTGGTGGAGCCCTTGTTCCCAGTGGTTTCCCCCTCATTGCCTGCTGTTCCCGTGTCAGGGAGCTGGATCATCAGCAGGGCTGGATGAAGGCAGGTCCCCCCAGGACTGGGGGAGCCGCTGGGTTTGGCTGTGCCTGGCTCCATACCCAGTGTCCACTCTGCTGTCTCCCCAGAAACACCCCGACTTCCCCAAGAAGCCCCTGACTCCCTATTTCCGCTTCTTCATGGAGAAGCGGGCCAAGTACGCCAAGCTTCACCCCGAAATGAGCAACCTGGATCTCACCAAGATCCTGTCCAAGAAATACAAGGAGCTTCCCGAGAAGAAAAAGGTATTGCTGGGGGGTAGTCAGCAAGCCCCTTCCCACTATGTGCCTCTGCATGCTGGGCTCTGCCCAGCCCTCCCAGTCAAACCAGCAGAGCCCAAACTTCTGCCTGGCGAGGGCTTAATCCGGCTCTCGACGGGAGAAACGAGGTGTTCGTTTAGTCCTGTCAGACCTGTAAGGCTTCCTTGGCTTTTCCTGTCCTGGTTCCCAGGATCTGTGGGGTGGAGGCTGGCTGGGTCTGTCCGTCGGTCCGTCTTTTCCCGACGGACCTGGATGGTGGCTTTGCCGTTGGGTGGATCCGTGTTTAAGGCTGGGGTTAAGTCACACACCCGGCTGTGCCGCCCTGTCCGACCAGGGCATGGAGGGACAGGCTCTGGGAGATGCTGGGAGCAGAGATCTACCCATCTGGAGGTGCCAGAGCCTGGGCAGGTGTTTTGAAGGCCCCAACTCTCACTTTGGGGTGTCCAGGAAAAATCCAGGCACAAAGTCCTGCCGCGCCCTCTTTCCCAGGGCTGCTGGGATGCAGGAAGAGGGGAGAGATCCTGCTGCTGAATCCCTGGGCAGGCTGGAAACCCTCTGCTGGGAGCTGCAGGATCATTCCCTGGGCTGGGGAGCCTTCAAGACCCTTTGGGGGTGGTGGAATGCCCAGCCAGGTCAACAGGGATGTATCTTCCTGCCCATTCCCCAGTGCTGACATCCCTCTCCACCTCCCTGGTGGCTTTGTGTCCCCAGATGAAATACATCCAGGACTTCCAGCGAGAGAAGCAGGAGTTTGAGAGGAACCTGGCGAGGTTCAGGTGAGCAGGCAGGGCCTCCCCCCATTTCCCTGGGCCCCTCCAGGCAGATCCAATCTCCCCTCCTGCATGTAGCTCACAGGGGAATCCCTGATGAGCATTTTGGCTTGAAGGGAAGAAGGAATGCAGAAAAAAAAAGAGCAAGGAAATGGTGTCTGAGAGAATCCCTCTGGCTGGGAGACTGGATGAGGGGGACAGCAGAGGAGCAGCCATGCTCTGGGGGTCAGGGTCTGTGAGGGGGGGACAGGAGCCCTTCCACCAGCACTGATAAAAGCTGAAGTTACCACCCTGATCCTCAAGACCCTTCCCTTTTAACGTGGTGGCTGTGATCCAAGTGGATCCTGCTGTTCGCTGCTGCTGCTCCAGGGATGCAGCTGAGCCTGGGGGTGTACGTAGCTCATGCTCCCCAGGGAGGGACAGACTCAAATCTCTCCTCAGCCCCTCCTGCTCTTTTTGGGGACCCCGCAGTACCTGAGCCCATGGAAGCTCAGCCCTGCAGTGACAGTCGCCCCTTAGCAGGGAGGTTTAGGGGTGCTCTCCTTCCCCCTGCCACCTCCCTGACGCTCTCCCTTCCCCACCTCCCTGCCTGGTAAAGGGAAGACCACCCGGATCTCATCCAGAACGCCAAGAAATCCGACGTCCCCGAAAAACCCAAGACCCCCCAGCAGCTGTGGTACAACCACGAGAAGAAGATCTACTTGAAAGTGCGTCCAGATGTGAGTACGGTGGGTGGGAGTGAGTGCGAGTGTGAGTGTCGGGGGGTCCTGGACCCGCTGCTGGGGGAGAGGAGGGGGAAGGGAGAGAAGCATTTTAGGGGGGGATGGGCTGGAGGACACCACAGGAAGCTCCCAGCAGCCTGGACAGAGGTAAGAAGGGGCTCTGCACATCTGGAAGAGGCTCGGGGGTACAGCCCCCCCAACACTTTTTGCCAGGAAGGGGTGACCACAGCCTGAGTCAGGGCAGGAAGGAATTCCAGCACAAACATCCACCTCTGGCCATGCCCCCCACTCCCACGCACCCCCTTCCCCGGCCGTGAGCTCGGCTCGCAGCCCCCCACGGCCCCACGGCCGTCAGGCCCCACCAGGCCACGCTATTTTTTGTCATTTTTTTCATATTTTTTTATTCCTCTTTTTTTTTCTTTTTTTTTTCCTTTTTTTTTTTGATTTTGGATTTTACCCCTCTGCCCTCACCTCTGGCTTTGGGTTTTCAGGCCACCACGAAGGAGGTGAAAGAGTCGCTGGGCAAGCAGTGGTCTCAACTCTCGGATAAAAAGAGGCTGAAATGGATTCATAAGGCCCTGGAACAGCGGAAGGAGTACGAGGTAGGGAGCAGCCTCACCCCGTCCCCTCCACACTCGCCCCAACATTCACTCCAAGTCAACGTGGCCACACACAGCCAGCCTCTCCCGATAGCCAGCGTGGGGATTCAGGCAGGTCCCGGCAGGTCCCTAGTGAGTCTGAGCCCTGCCTACTCCAGCCATGTGCGAGGAAGGGAGCAGCAGCCCCAGGGAGAGGACTAGGGCGATGGTTGGCTTCTCTCTCCTCCTCCTCCGGCCCCCGGGCAGGCGGGGATGGCAGCCCCTCTGACCGCTCTCCGTCCTCCGCAGGAGATCATGCGGGACTACATCCAGAAGCACCCGGAGCTGAACATCAGCGAGGAGGGAATCACCCGCTCCACCCTCACCAAGGCCGAGCGGCAGCTCAAGGACAAGTTTGACGGACGACCCACGAAGCCACCTCCGTGAGTGCTGTCCCTCTCCACGCCGTGGTGTCCAGCTCTGCGCCGCCTCTGCGGACACTGGTTCTTGCTGATGAGGGAAATGGGGCTCTGCTTGGCTTGAGGAGCCCAAATCGTTTCTGGGGCCACAGGCACGGGAGCTTTAGATGGCATTTCAGGACAAATTTCTTTGTGGAAAGGGTGGTCAGGCATGGGAACAGGCTGCCCAGGGCAGTGGTAGAGTTGCCATCCCTGGAAGAATGTGAATGTGGCACTTAGGGACATGGTTTAGTGCTGGGCTTGGCAATGTTAGTTAATTGGTCACATCAGTGATCTTAGAGGGTTTTTCCAGCCTGCAGGGGCAGGTTGTCCCTAATGCTGGGTCCCTCCGTGGGTTTTTCAGGAATAGCTACTCCCTGTACTGTGCAGAGCTGATGGCCAACATGAAAGACGTGCCCAGCACCGAGCGGATGGTGCTGTGCAGCCAGCAGTGGAAGCTGCTCTCCCAGAAGGAAAAGGATGCATACCACAAAAAGTGCGACCAGGTGAGTGGCCAAGGATGGACAGGTAGAGGGACAGGCAGGTATGGGGAGGGAGCAATAGAATGGGAGAACCGGGGCTACAAATCTCCCTGGAAACACGCCCCTCACTCTTCCTCAGTCCCTGTTCTTGTCTGCACCACCAATTCCCCCCTGAGGTCCTTGGTCACCTTCTTTGATCCTGTCTCCCAGTCCATGTGTGGGTCTGGTGGAGCATGAGATTCCCAAGGGATTGAGGCTGGGTTGGGGGCTGCAGGAGGCAGGGATGGGGCGAGGGATCTCTATGTAACCCCACGTCTCCTTCCAGAAAAAGAAAGACTACGAGATCGAGCTGCTCCGCTTCCTGGAGGTGAGTGATGTGGGAGTGCTCGGCCAGCGGGTGCTGGAGGTCCCAAATCTGGAAGGGGGGAAAACCCTGCCCAGGGGCTATGATGTGAGGGGCTGCCCTCTGCTCCCCCAGAACATGGCTGGACTTGCCCATGGGTGCTGTGCAGATGGTTGCACATAGTCTTGACCTTCCATCATCCTAATGCCCGACCCAGTGACTTCCAGTTGGGCACTGGGAGGTGGAGGGTGCTGGAAGGGGAGGTGGGGTGAGCAGAGGGCTGGAGCTGGAGGAGAGGGTGCTGTGCCACCCAGTTCAGGAGGGGAGCTGGGGTGAGCAGAGGGCTGGAGCTGGAGGAGAGGAGTGCTCAGTGGCTGTGGCTGCAAAGCCTCTCACTTCCTTCCCTCACTGGGGCGTAGGCGGGGGAGCCACACCGAGGCCACCCCAGCATCGTCCCCGTCCCCTGGGCGGACGTGACGCGGCCCCGGCTGCGGCTGCAGAGGCAGGGGGTGGAAAACCCAGGGGTGTGCCTGAATCTGGGCACCTGCCCCCCTGCTTTCACCAAGAAACAGCAGATGAGGCTGAGCCAGGAAGGGGACAGAGCCAGGGGAGAGGGATGTTGAGTGGCAAGGAGCTGACAGCATAGGGACCCCCAGCCCGTACACGTGCAGTGCCTGATGCTGGTGCTGTCTGGACCAGTGCCCCTATTCCCTCATTGCCTCAAGACCTCATTAGCGTTGGGCTGTCCTAACAATGTCCCTCCCCCTGTGCCACCCAGAGCCTGCCCGAGGAGGAGCAGCAGCGGGTGCTGGGCGAGGAGAAGATGCTGGGCGGCAACCGGAAAGGGGCGACGAGTCCCGCATCCAAAAAATCCTCACCGGAGACCGGCAAGGTGGGAGCAGCACCGGGAGGGATGGGGCAGCACGTGCCAGACGTGTGGGGTGGGGTTGTGGCATCTCGGGGGGGGGGGCTTTGAGAGCTTCATTCCTGGATTCTTTGGTCCCTCCATGGGCTCGCCCCCCCTCACGGCCCCGTGTCCCCCCCTCAGGCCAGCTCCGAGAAGCCCAAACGACCCATCTCTGCCATGTTCATCTTCTCGGAGGAGAAGCGGAAGCAGCTGCAGGAGGAGCGGCCGGAGCTGTCGGAGAGCGAGCTGACCCGGCTCCTGGCCCGCATGTGGAACGACCTCTCAGAGAAGAAGAAGGTTGGTACCATCCCTGACCCCCCTCCTCCTCCCCTATCCCCATCTCTGCTCCCTTGGGCACCTCCGGAGATGCTCCTGTCCTTGTCCTGCTCCAAGGGGCACAGTTATCCCCCGGAGCAACACAGCATCACCCAGGCACTGGTGTCAGCACTGATGGGCACTGCCAGCTGTGCCCCCTCCCTCTCATCACCTGGGGGGTCAAAACCCACCAGCTTAAATGTCAGAGCATCCTTGAGCCTCAGTTTTAAGGCTTAATGGTTTTCCTGGTGGGGGGGAGTCTGGAGACAGCATTGGGCGTGGTGGGGGCTGTCAGTGCTACCGTGGGAACAGTGCTGGGGGGAGCTGCATCGTCCTGGTGTTTGGGGGCTGTGCCCACCTTCACCCCCTGCTGTGCCCCCCTCCCAGGCCAAGTACAAAGCGCGGGAGGCGGCGATGAAGGCGCAGTCAGAGAAGAAACACGGCTCAGATAAAGAGGAGCGCGGGAAACTGCCCGAGTCTCCCAAAACAGCCGAGGAGATCTGGCAACAGAGCGTCATCGGGGACTACCTGGCTCGTTTTAAGGTGAGGGGATCATCACTCCCACCAGCAGGAATTACCATGTACCTTCTCCCTGGCTTTCACACCTGGGTTTGGGTTGGGAGCTGTGGGGAAGGCGGGGTAATGGGGTGGAGTGTCCTGGGCATTTTGAGTGCATCTAAAACCACCATCGTGGTGGTTCTGTGGTACAGAACGACCGGGGCAAAGCGCTGAAGGCCATGGAGGCCACTTGGAACAACATGGAGAAGAAGGAGAAGCTGATGTGGATCAAGAAAGCGGCGGAGGATCAGAAGCGATACGAGGTGGGTCCCTGCCCTGTCCCGCCCCTCACTGTGTCCAGTGGCTGATGCTGCCCCTCTCCCTGACCCCTCTCTCTCCTCTGGCTCAGAGGGAGCTGAGCGAGATGCGGGCCCCTCCGTGCTCCACCAACTCCACCAAGAAAATGAAATTCCAGGGAGAGCCGAAGAAACCCCCCATGTGAGTACCAGGGATCCAAAAAACTGGGTCTGGCTGTGCTGGTGGGACGAGCCTGGAGCAGCTGCAAGAGGAGGGAGGGTGGGCTGGGTGGAGGAGGATTATGGACGCCTGGGCCGTTTGTCCCAATCCGGTCCCCGTGCTCACCCCTGCAGGAATGGTTACCAGAAGTTCTCCCAGGAACTGCTGTCCAACGGGGAGCTGAACCACCTCCCGCTGAAGGAGCGGATGGTGGAGATCGGCAGCCGCTGGCAGCGCATCTCCCAGGGCCAGAAGGACCACTACAAAAAACTGGCAGAGGAGCAGCAGAAACAGTACAAGGTGCACCTCGACATCTGGCTCAAGGTAAGTGCTGGGCCTGATGCCCAGTGGGGGGCTCTGGGATCCGCTGATTTTGGGGATGATGCTTGGCATGGTCTCTGCTCAAACCCTTCCTGACGGGAACCACCATCTCCAGGCCCTTTTTTGACATTTTGTAACTTAAAAGGATAAAAATGTATATATACGAGGAGGGTGTGCCCTGTGCTAGAGCCCTTCCCTGCTCCATCCCCCATTCCATTTGGTGTCTGCCCATCCCTGACTGTGTCTTGTCCCTGCAGAGCCTCTCGCCCCAGGAGCGGGCTGCCTACAAGGAACACATTTCCAATGTGAGTATCTGTGTGGCACTGCTGGGGGGGTTGTCTTGGGGGTTTGGGGGTGTACTGGGTGTCCCAAGGGCCTGGGGCCAGGCTGGGGTCAGCCCTGGATGAGGTTTGGATGTGTCACATTCTGAGAGCCCCTCCAAGGGGGATTCACCCCTGTGGCAGCTCCGCAGTGGGATTTTCTCTGGGCTGGGCACTGGGAAGGAGGAGAGCTTGAGCCCTAAATGGTTTTGTTTTGTCCCCCCTCGCTGCAGAAACGCAAGAGCATAGGGAAGATCCGGGGTCCCAACCCCAAGATGAAGCCAACGATGCAGTCCAAGTCGGTGAGTCACAACAGCCACATGGGGACACTCGATGCCCCCTCCCTGGGGAACATGTCTGTGGGGACCCACATTGCTTGTTCAAGGCATCCCTGGTGCTTCCAGCTGCCTGCCCTCTCCTTGAGATCATAAACCACAGGACCTCCCCAAATCCCTGCTTACTACCCATTCAGGATGGATTTTATCCCCTGGCACCTGTTCAGGGAGCCTTTTTGGGGCCATTTGCAGCATAAATGGGGAAAGGCCTCCATCAAGGTGTGGGGTGGGGAGTCACCTGATCCTGCTCAGTGGATGGAGGAACCCAAAGGCTGATGGCCAAGGACGGGGTGGGTGCTGCACCCGTGGGTTCGGGTGTCCCGGGGCACCCACCCACACCAACCCCCTCTCTCAGGAGTCAGAGGATGACGACGAGGAGGAAGAGGAGGAGGAAGACGACGACGAAGACGAGGATGACGATGACGACAACGGCGACTCGTCGGAGGAAGGCGGCGACTCCTCGGAGTCCAGCAGTGAGGAGGAGAGCGAGGACGGGGACGAGGTGAGGCTGCAGCACGGGGAGGGCACGGGGAGGGCGGTGGGGCCGCTGGGGCCCCCCAACGTTCCCATTGCACTCACTCTGCCCCCCTCACCCTCATCCGGGGCCGGGGGGCCTCTGCAGCCAGGCTCAGATAGAACTGTGGTGGAGCAGCTCCCGGGAAGCAGGGGGGGACACAGGGAGGCGAAGGGGAATGGGATCCCCCCCATGTTCCCGGGGAGGGCGCGAGGAGCAGCCGCGGGGCGTAGTCAGGAGCAGCCTCGGGACGTAGAGGTGCGGGGGGGATGTGCAGAGCCCCCAGTGAGCAGAGAAAAATCTCCTGTCTTTTTCCTGGTGGAGATACTGAGTCTGGTCTCGGCTCCGTTTGCGCCAGTGTGAATGCCGAGTAAGTCACCAGAGTCAAAGCTTTACACCGGTGCAACTGAAATCAGAGTATGCTGGATGGCGCTGGGGCCAGAAACCGTGTCCGTGCCTTGTGCTCGCCACCGGACAGGTGAGGTGTTTCCACCCCCTCGCTGGTCTCAGCTCACGCCTCTTCCTTCCCTGGCTTTAGAGGGGGGAAACTGAGGCACGAGGCGGGTCGGGTACCCTCCCTCGGATCGTGTAGCGAGGCAGTGGCAGAGGTGAGGGCAGGACCCCCGCGCGCTGCTCCGGCACGTCCCCCCCGCCCGGCATCCCTGAGCTGAGCCCTTGCAAACACACTCCTGACTCCTGCCCGGCGTCCCCCCTCCTCCACCCCCCCGAGTCCCCGAGGGACAGCGGTGGGAGGGATGGGGTTGCACCCCCGCGCTCTGTGGGGACCCCCCTGTGCTGCAGCGGGGAGGGCAAAGGGGTGACGATGGGTAAACCTTGCCCTGACCCCCCCCCGTCCTCTCTGCCATCACCCTCCCAGAACGATGAGGATGACGAAGATGAGGATGATGAGGATGAGGATGACAACGACTCAGAGGGCAGCAGCAGTTCCTCCTCCTCCTCGGGGGACTCCTCCGACTCCGACTCCAACTGATCCGGCCAAGCTCTTCGTAACGTCGTTTGGTTTCTTGGTTTCGGTCCCAAATCCCACTCGCAGCCCCCCAAAATCCTTCCTCTGCTTCCTCCTGACCCCCTGGGCGAGACACAGCCCCCCCGTGGGACCCCCAACACGAGGAACAGGGGTCGGGGGGACCCCTCCACCAAGCTCACACTACGGAGGGGGATCAGGGGGCTGCCCCCCCCGGCTGGGGGGCAAGGAGGGGGCCCCCCATCCCTCCCCCCCGCTTTACTCCCGGGGGGAAGTGATTTATTTTTTTTTTAAATTTCATTCTTTTCGGGGAGGGGGGCATCCCTACCCCCATCACCCCTTCGCTACCAGCTCCGGACTTTATAGAAAGAGAAGAAAAACACACAGGAAAACAAAAAAACACAAAACAAAAAAAAAGAAACAAACAACAGCACCCCCCCCTCCCCCAACACACCTTTTTTTTTAATTAAAAAACCCAGAAACGGAGAAAAAAAATATCCCCCCCTCCCCGCGCAGCCCCTCCGGCAGCGGGCGCGGAGCACGAGCCGAGGCGCTCAGGACTCAGCCGATGGGACAATGTCTCCTTTTGCAACCTCCCCCACCCCTCTGTGCACCCCTCCTCCCCCCCAAAAATCCCCCCCTTGTACAGTCTGGAAGCTGCACCGGGAGCTGCCCGGGAACTCTGCATCCACGGCACTTGGGAACGCCGGCCACGGCCCGGACCGTGCCCACCCCCCTGCCCCGGCACGGCCCCGATTTGGTGGGGGGTGGGATGGGGGGGGGAGGTTGAAGGGAGGGGAGAGTGTGTGTGCGAGCGTGCGAGTGTGTGCC
Source organism: Lepidothrix coronata (assembly GCF_001604755.1). Taxonomy (NCBI): domain Eukaryota; kingdom Metazoa; phylum Chordata; class Aves; order Passeriformes; family Pipridae; genus Lepidothrix; species Lepidothrix coronata. Next base: position 1,405,924 of record NW_016690393.1, read on the forward strand.
AGGGTGGGGGGCACCCGGGGGCTCAGCGTGACCAAGGGGGGGGCGCGGGGTCCCCCCCGCTCTGTTGTCGGTGGTTGTTGTGCCGTTGTATTTTATTTTATTTTTTTGTTTGTTTTTTTTTTTCCTTTTTATAAAACGAGAAAGATCCATCTTTTATTTTTCATTTCCCCCCCCCTTTCCACCCGTTTTCCTTCCCCTCCCTTCCCCCGTTTTCCCCTCCACCTCCAGTGAAGCTGCTCCTCTCCCTTCACCCCAAATCCTTGGGGGGGGGGGGTGTGACACCAGCACTCCCCTTGCCCCAGTTTACCCCCAGTTATCCCCAGTTTGTCCCCCCCACCGTGGAGGTTTCATGCCCCTCGGGCCATGCTGTAAATATTGGTGTGGTTTGGGTTTATTTTGGGGGGGTCAATGCCCCCCTCCCTGGGAGGGGGATGGGGCCGCGGGGACCGGGGTGGGTGCATTGGGGGGGGGCCTGTCAGGGGTCCCCCCCTTTTTTTAAGCAGACACAAGCACCAGCAATCCCACGGCACCTCCCTGCAGGGTTCCTGTCCCCCCACCCCACGCCCCCTCAAAAAAAAACCCCCACCCAGTGCCACTGGGGACCCCCACTATACTGGGGGGGGGCACAAGGTTGGTTCTTTCTGCCCCCTCCCATCCTGACCCCGGAGACGAGTTGGGGGTGGGACAGGATTTGGGGGGCCCCAGGGAAGGGGACAGAGGGCACTGCCCCCCTCCCAGCTGAGGAGGGGGGGGCCAGGGGGGGCTTTTTCTCCCCTGGGCTATAACTTGGCCATTTTTCTCTTCACTCAAATCGCAGTGGGGGCTGAGGGGGGGGTCAAGCTGCAGGTTTGGGGTTTTGAGGGGGGTCCCTCCCCTCCCATCTCTAACCCCCTCCCAGGTTTGCTGCTCTCAGCACCCCAAATCCCCCTGAAGACTTGGGGGTGGCGGGGGGGGCATCACCCCTTATCCCGGCCTCAAATGGGGCTGAAAAACCACCATTTTGGGCAAACGACCCCAAACCTGGTGGGGGTGGGGGTGAACCCGGGTGCTCCCGCACGGACAATCCCCCTGTGTCCCCCCCGGGACCGGGGCCCGAAGAGAACCCAGATGGTGTCCCCCTCCTCCATAATGTCTGTCTGTCCATCCCTCTGTCTCCTCCTCCCCTTCCCCAATCCATTTGGGATTTTCCTTTCATTTTCTTCCCAATTTTTAATCCCCCTTCCCCCCCCTGAAATCCCCTAAGGGGAACCCCGCCATCCCTTTTTTTCTGCTGAATGTACCCAGCACCGTCGTGTTTCAGTGGATGTGTTTTTAGTACAAAAAAAAAGACAAAAAAAAAATTACCCCCCCTTTCCCCCCCCTCTTTTTTTCTGTTTAAAAAAAAAATAAGAAAAAAAAAGGTAAAAAAAAATTAAATAATAAAAAAGAAAAATTCTTACAGCGCCGACAAATTTGGGGAGGGGGTGGGGGGAGAAGGTGTTTGCGCTGCAAGAGAATTCCTGAGTGCATT
>NW_016690393.1:1407866-1409342 GCF_001604755.1 Lepidothrix coronata
CCCGCCATCCCTTTTTTTCTGCTGAATGTACCCAGCACCGTCGTGTTTCAGTGGATGTGTTTTTAGTACAAAAAAAAAGACAAAAAAAAATTACCCCCCCTTTCCCCCCCCTCTTTTTTTCTGTTTAAAAAAAAAAATAAGATTAAAAAAAAAAATCATCTTTTTTTTCTAATATTTAAAGAGTGTTTTTGTAGGTTTAAAAAAAAGACAAAAAAAAAAGAAAAAAAAAAAGAAAAATAATAATAATAATCCTGACTTGGAATTTGTACGGCTGAGCGGGACACGGGGGGTCGTGTCCACGGTTTCCCGGTTTGCTTGGGGTTTCAGTTCTTTTTTTTTGTTGTTGTTTATTTTGGAGCCTTTTGGGTTTTTTTCTTTTTTCTTTTTTTTTGGTTGTTTTTTTTTTGTTGGTTTTTTTTTTTGTATAATAAAGTGAAAAATAATGTTTCTGTTCTCATGTCATTACTATAAAAAATAAAACTTTAGGAAAAAAAAAAAAAGTCAAGTGTGAAGAGTGTTTTTCCCTCCCTCCTGTGGGATCCACTTGGGGGGGATCCTGAGGGAGTTGAGGGGACAATCCGTAGGGGATCATTTTGGGGGGATCCACAGGGATTTGGAGTGGTTGCTAGTGGGGAGTGGGTTGGGATTGTGGAGGGATCTGTGGATCTGGAATGGCACAGGGGTCTGCTGGGGGGATCTGTACGGAAGAGGATCAGGGAGTCATTTGGGAGGGGAGATCTGGGGGGGGTCTCTAAGGGTAGGAGGGATCTATAGGGTTGGGGGGATCCTTGGGGTGTGGGTGTTCCATAGGGATGGGGTAATCCCTAGGGGTGATGTATCCTTGGGAGGAGGGCTCCGTGGGACTGGTGGGATCCCTGGAGAAGGCGAGGATCCATAGGGATGGGGGGACCACGGAGAGAGGGGATCCATGGGAATGGGGGCAACACCGGGACTGGGGGTCCCCGGGATGAGAGGCCCGGTGGAGTCGGGGGCTGGGGGGATTGGGGTGTCCGGTGAGGTCCGGGGGAATTGCGGGGGAATCGGGGGGCTCCGGTGGGATCGGGGATCCGTGGGTTGGAGGGACAGTGGAGATTGGGGGGGCCGAGTGGATCGGGGGTGCCGGGACTCCTCGAGGATCTGTGGGTTTGGGGGTCCTTGGGGGTCGGGGGACCCGGGGGAGATCGGGAAATTCGGGGGGGTTCGGGGGCCTGGGGGGTTCCGAGGAGATCGAGGGTCCGCTAGATCCCGGATCCGCGGGATCGGGGGTCCGGTGGAATCGGAGACCCGCGGGTTCGGGAACATCGGGAGGGCCGGGGGTCTCTGCAGAGGGACCGGGGAGATCGAGGGTCCGTGGATTCGGGGGCCGGAGGGTTTGGGGGTCCGAGATTTCGGGGGTCCTTGGGTCCGGGGGTCTCCGCAGAGGGGTCGGGTCGGGGGCAGCTCCGAGGCCCCTGCAGGCGGCCCCCGGCCCCGCCC
>NW_016690393.1:1410903-1421237 GCF_001604755.1 Lepidothrix coronata
TATGAGAGCCCCCCACACCCTTCCTGGACCCTCAGGACCCGAGACCCTTCCCCTTCCCTCCCCTTTTCTGCCCCCACCCCCCAGTCCTGAGAGCCCCCCAGGACCCTCCCTGGGCCCCCTCCAGCCCCATGTGAGACCCCCTGAGCCCCTCTTCCTTTCCTGTCCCCCTCCCCATCCTGAGAACCCCTAGGACCTTCCCTGGACCCCCAGACCCTGAGCCCCCCCCCCTTCCCCTCTCCCTTTTCTGTCCACCCCAAATCCTGAAATCCTCTGGGACCCTCCCTGGGTCCCTCCAGCCCTATGGGAGACCCCCTGAGCCCCCTTTCCCTCCTTTTCCTGTCCCCCCCTCCTGCCTGAGAGCCCCCAGGACTCTCCCTGGACCCCCAGACCCTGAGCCTCTCCTTCCTTCCCCCTGTGTTCTGCCTTCCCCATTCTGAGAGGCCCCCAGACCCTCTCTGGACCCCCAGGACCTGAGACCCCTCCCCTTCCCTCCCCTTTTCTACCCTCTCCCTCCCAATCTTGAGGGCCCCCAGGGACTGTCCCTGGGCCCCCCCAGCTCTATGTGAGACCCCCCAGGCCCTGAGCCCCCCTTCTGTCCCCCCTGCCTTTCCCAAGAGCCCCAAGGGTGCCTCTAAGCCCCTCCTTATTCCCCCCACTTTTGTACCCCCTGCCCATCCTGAGAGCCCCCAGGACCCTCCCTGGGCCCCCCCAGCCCTATGTGAGACCCCCGAGGCCCCTTTTCCCCCCTTTCCTGCTCTCCTCACCCCCCCAGCCTGATGCAGCATCCAGACTTCTCATCCCCCCCACCCCTGAGCTTCCCCCGGAGCCTCCAGCCCTGCCTGCAGTGGGGTGGGGGGGGCCTGGGCAGCCCCCCCTGACCCTCTCTGGGCTCCACACCAACCCCTCAACCCGGGGGGGGCCCAAGGGGGTCCCAGGAGGGCGAGGGCTGAGCCAGTTCCCTGTATCCAATTCTCTGTTTCCTCTTTTTGCTGTGAAAGGAAGAGAAATCCCCAGCTCAGGGGGATTGGGCTGTGGGGTGGGGACAAGGGGACCCCCCTTGTGTCCCCCCCATCCAGTGGTTGATCAGAGGCCCCCCCTCCGTGACAATTAGGGAAGCCACTGGTCAGCACCATCAGTGGGTGCTGAGAGGGGTCTGGACACAAGTTTGGGGTCTTTAGACCCCATGAGGGGGGTCCAGGCCCCCCTTTTGGGGGGGGCACACATTGCTCCCCTCCCTGCCCTGTCCCTCCTCCACCCTCTGCAAGGGAGGGTGATGCAGTAAAACCCACCCCGAGGTGGGGGGGTGGTTTGGGAGGCACCACAAGTTCTCTGTACACCCCTGGAGTCCAGAGACAATCCTGGGGGGCTTGGGGGGGCTCAGGGGGGCTTCTGGGCAGGGCTTGATGCCTTGGTGATGGTTGGGCATGTCCTGAGGGGTGGGGGACAACAGGATGGACACGGGGACACATCCCCCATGGCAGCCAGTGTTCCCCACCAACCTGGGAGGGGGTCTTTGCTGTGCTGGGAGGGGTCCATGTCAGTCTGGGGGGGGTTCATGGCTAGCTGGGAGACCCCCGAGCCCCCCCACTTCATTCCTGGGGGGTTTAACGCAGGGACTCTTCCTGTTGGGTACCCTCAAAGTGCATCTTGGGGCCATCCCAGGGTGTGCAGTGGGATTTTGGTTGGGAGGGGGATGGGGGGGGTTCTCCTGGTGGGGGGTGAGGTGCCATCATGCCCCCCTGACCCCTGGCAGCCCCCCCGTGTCCCGTGCTATGAGTGTTCGCCGTGACTTCTCCGCGAGCAGCTGCAAATGAAAATGGAGGATATGTCTTTGTCTGGCCTGGATAACAGCAAACTGGAGGTGAGCTGCCCCCCACCCGGGGTCTGTGTGCCCCCTGGGGTGTCCCTCTGTCCCCCCCCCATCACTAACAGCCCCCCCTGGCCCCCCCAGGCCATCGCACACGAGATCTACACGGAGCTGGTGGAGGATGCCTGCCTGGGGCTCTGCTTCGAGGTGCACCGGGCTGTCAAGTGTGGGTACTTCTTCCTGGATGACACGGACCCCGACAGCATGAAGGACTTTGGTGAGCCCCCCAAGCTCCCCCTGGGGTCGGGGTAACACTGGTGACAGGGACACAGCCAGCCCCCTGCTCCCAGTGCCACTGGAGAAGCTGTGGGGGAATTAGTGGTCCCCAGGCACAGGGGGTTGGGTTTAAGAGGTGCTGAGGGGGATTAAACACCCAAATGACCCCCTGGCAGTGACCAAACTGTCCCGGAGGGGTAAGTGTGGGGTGAACTGAACCCCAAAACGTGGGGCTGGGCCCTGGGGGGGCACAGCTGGGGTGGGAGGGGAGTGGAGACCCCCCCCCAACTGTGCTGCTGCTGGTTTCAGTCCCCCCAAAAGCTGCCTTGAGGCTCTTGGGGAGGATCTGGTAGCCCAAAGGATCCCCCCCAGAGCAGAAAGGGTGTCTCAGGAGGGTCTGGCAGCCCAAAGTACCCCCCCAGAGCAGAGGGGGGTCTTGGGAGGCCCTGGCAGCCCAAACAGAGGGTCTGGTAGCTCAGAGACCTCCCTGAACCAGAGTGGAAGGGAGGGGGTCTGGCAGCCCAAAGGAGCCCCCAGAGCAGAGGGGTGGGTATCAGGGGGGTCTTGGGAGGATCTGGCAGCCCAAAGGACCCCCCAGCGCAGAGCAGGGATCTTGGGGGGGGGGTCTGGCACCATAAAGGGAGGGTCTGTTAGCCCGAAGGACCCCCCAGAGCAGAGGGGGGGTCTCAAGAAGGTCTGGCATCCAAAAGAACCCCCAGGATCAAAGTGGGAATCTCAGGAGGGTCTGACAGCCCAAAGGAAGGGCCTGGCTGCCCAAAGCTCTCCCCAGAGCAGAGGGGAGATGTCAGGGGGTTCTTGTGAGGGTCTGGCAGCCCGAGGGACATGCTGAGCAGAAGGGGAGTTTTGGGAGGGTCTCAGTTGGGTCTGGCAGCCCAAAGGAAGGGTCTGGCAGCCCAAAGCCTCCTCCCAGAGCGGAGTGGGGGTCTCGGGGCGGGGTCTGAACGTGTCCCCCCCGCAGAGATCGTGGACCAGCCGGGCGTGGACATCTTCGGGCAGGTGTACAACCAGTGGAAGAACAAGGAGTGCGTGTGCCCCAACTGCAGCCGCAGCATCGCCGCCTCCCGCTTCGCCCCCCACCTGGAGAAGTGCCTGGGCATGGGCCGCAACAGCAGCCGCATCGCCAACCGCAGGTGGGCACCCCGAGGGCTGGGGGGCACCCCGGAGTGTGGGGGGCCCTGCTGGGGGGCTGGGGGTGTGCTCAGAGGGGAAACGGAGCCTCGAGGGGCTTGGGGGTGTGGGGCCGGGTGTCTTATCTGTAGGGAAACTCAGGCGTGAGAGGGGGGCGTGCTGGGGGTGCTCGGGGTGGGGGGCTGGGTGTCTTCTCCATGAGGACACTGAGGCATGAGAGGAGCTGAGGATGTGGGGCTGGGTGTCTTCTGGATGGAGATACTGAGGCACAAGGTGGGCTGTGTCTTCTCAGTGGAGAAACTGAGGCATGAGGGGGGCTGAGGCACGAGGGGGGGCTGGGATTGTTCTCAGAGGGGAAAATAAGGCACAAAAGGGGCTGAGGGTGGGAGGCTGGATCTCTTTTCCATGAGGACACTGAGGGATGAGGGGGCCTAAGTGTGGTGGGGAGGCTGGAGGTGTTCTCTGTGGGGAAACTGAGGCACAGGGGGTGTTGGGGGTAGGTTTCTTCTCTGTGGGGGTGCAGTAGATTCAGGCACTGATGAACCTGGGGATGGGAGTTCAGCATCAAGGTCTCCCCTCTCCTTGCTTTTCATTGTGGGGGTGTCTGTTCTTGCCCAACAACCCTGGAGTCCAACCTCCAGCTGCTCTTGTTCTCACCCATGGCTTCACTCCATCCTGGGAAAACAAACTGGAAATCCTGGGTCCTCTGTCCCCCCCCTGCTCTTGGTGGGGGTCCCTCTCTGGATCCTGGGATGCTGGGGAGGATGGGAAGTGCGGGATGGATCCTGGGGAGCCAGGGATGGTACAGGGTGGGTCCTGGAGGCCAGGGTGGATGGGAGGGCACAGGACAGATCCCGGGGTGCCAGAGAGGATGTAGGATAGATCCTAAGGTGCTGGGGAGGACAGGAGGGTACAGGGTAAATCCTGGTGTGCCAAGGAGGATGGAAGGGTGCAGGACGGGTCCTAGGGAGAATGTGGGATAGATCCTGGGGTGCTGGGGAGGATGTGGGGGCCAGAGAGAATGGGAGGTGCAGGATGGGTCCTGGGGAGGATGCAGGATGGGTCCTGGGGAGGATGCAGGATGGGTCCTGGGGAGGATGCAGGATGGGTCCTGGGGAGGATGCAGGATGGGTCCTGGGGTGCTGGGGAGGATATGAGGTGCAGGACAGATCCTGGGGTGCTGGGGGAGGCAGGGGATGGATCCTGGAGAGTGTATGAGGGTGCACAATGAACCCTGGGGTGCTGGGGAGGTGGGAGGGTACAGGACAGATCCTGGGGTTCCATAGAGGACGTGGGACAGGTCCTGGCCATGACCCCCCCTCCCCTCCCTGCACAGGATCGCGAGCAGCAACAACCTGAACAAGTCAGAGAGTGACCAGGAGGACAACGACGACATCAACGACAACGACTGGTCCTACGGCTCCGAGAAGAAAGGTGGGGGGTCCCTGGTCCCCTCAGGGGTGGGGGATGTGTCCTGCCTGCCCTGTGGCCCTTGACCCCAAGTCCGGGGTGTGTGTGTGGGGGGGTTTCATCCATGGGGAAGGGGATGCCCTGGGCTTGCAAATCCACCAGAAAAGGTCAAATCTGTCCCTTCTCTGTCTCTCCCTGTAGCAAAGAAGAGGAAATCGGATAAGGTGAGGGGGCAGGGGGTGCTGCGGGGTGTGGGGACCATGGGGGGGACATGGGACACCCCTCAACACCCCCCTATTGTTGCAGAACCCCAACTCGCCCCGCAGGTCCAAGTCCCTGAAACACAAAAATGGTGAGGGGGCGGGGCTTAACTGCTGGGGGTGGGGCTTGTGCATTGGGGAGGGGCTTATGCTGCCTGGGGTGGGGCATCTGTGGGGCGGAGCATCGCAGGGGTGGGGCTTGGGGTGGGAGCAGGGTTTTGGGGTGGGGGGGCATTTGGGTGGGGGGATGTAAATGAGGGTGGAGTATTTTGCATGGGGGGCATAAAGTGGGGCAGGTATTTGGGGTGGGAGGGGCATTGGTGGGTGGGGCAGCTGCAGTGGGTGGGGCTTGTGGGGAGGTGGGGCTCTCACTGTGGTGGCAGTGGGAGGGGGCACCAGGGGTCCTTTGGGGGGCCAGACCACAGGCAGGACCCCCCTCATCCCCCCTCACCCCTCCTCTCTCCCAGGCGAGATCGGTGGGAACCCCGATCCCTTCAAGGTGAGCCCAGGAGAAACAGCACCTGGTCCCTCCTCTGCCCCCTCAGGGGGGTCCTGTCGCCCCCCTGGGAGGGTCCCCCCTGCTCCCCCCCCAGCCCTGACCCCACTCTCTGCCCCCCCAGTACAGCAACTCGGCAGGAATCAACTACGAGACGCTGGGCCCCGAGGAGCTGCGGACACTGCTCACCACGGTGTGGGACTGGGGGGCACAGGGGGCTCCAGAGGGATCTCATCCCTGGCCAGACAGGGGGCACGGGGGCTGGGACCCCTGGGATCTTTCCCAGCTCGGCTCCATCCCACTGGAGCTGGTTAGAGGCTGGAAACAGGGATGTACAGGGGGTCTGATCCTGGGGGATGTGGTGGCCCAGCGTGGTGGCTGCCCTCTCTGGGGGGATGGGACAGCACTGGGAGGTTGGGGGTCCCTAGGATTGGGGTCCCCAGGGCTGTGATAGTAGAGCACAGCCCAGGGGTCACTCACCTGTCCCCCCCCACTCACCTGTCCCTTCCCTCCCCAGCAATGCGGGGTCATCTCCGAGCACACCAAGAAGATGTGCACCAGGTGAGAGCATCCTGGGCTAGCATCCCTGTAGGGCTCGGGGGGGGCTTCGTGGGGGTCCCCAACATGCCTGGATGCCCACAGGGTGAGGGGGGACACCTGGCTGACCCCTGAATGCCATCCCCCAGGTCCCTGCGGTGTCCCCAGCACACGGATGAGCAGCGCAGGGCAGTCCGGGTTTACCTCCTCGGTCCCTCCGCGTAAGTGGGCACAGCTTCGGGGGTCCCCAGGGTCCTGGGGTCACTGTCCCGTGTGAACAGGGACTGGGGGGGGCTGCACGGGGTGTTCAGGGGGGGCTGGGGACAGGGAGGCCCCCGGGAAGGGATGGGAGGTTAGGGCTGGGGTTGGGATGTGCAGTGGTGGGGAGCTGGGCCGAGCTCGGGGCATCCCCTTGGCATTGGGGGGGGCTCTGTCCCCCCACCCCCCATGCCAGGGGCTGGGGACTCCCTGACACCTGTGCCCAGGTCCCTGCCCGAGGCAGAGGCCGGCGTGGAGAACGACAGCTTCGAGGTGGCCGAGAGCCAGGCCCTCATGAGCCGCCTGCAGTGGGACGGCTCCTCCGACATCTCCCCCTCCGACTCGGCCTCCTCCAAAGCCAGTGAGTGTTTGGGGGGCTGGGGGGAAAATCTAGGGGCACAGAGCCCTCCATGGGGCAAATCTGGGGCACAGACCCCTCCATGGGGCAAATCTGGGGCACAGACTCCTCCATGGGGCAGATACTGGGACATAAAATCCTCCATGGGGCAAATCTGGGCGCAGACACCCCTCTGAGTGGGAAATCCTGAGGAACAGACCCCTTCATGGAGGCAAATCCTGGGGTACAGAGCCCTCTGCAGGGCAAATTCTGGGGGACAGACCCCTTTGAGGGGCAAAGCTTGGGGCACAGACCCCTCTGTGGGGGCAAAACTGGCTCTTCTGAGGATGAACACACCGTGGCTCCAAAGCCTGGAGCATCTGGGACATCTTGTCACCCACCATCCCAGGGTGGGGGAAATGTTTTGGGGTACATTGTCCTGGGTGTGGATTGGTGATGTGGGGGATCCTCTCTGTTTTGGGGGGCCCATCTCCTCCCTGACACCCCCATTTCTTCCTTTTTCCCCCTTTCCCAGGTACAAACAACTCCGAGTCCCGCAAGACCAAGAAGAAGAAGCCCCACCTGGGGCTGGTGAGTGGTGCCCCAGGGCTCGGCTCCAGCAAGAAGAAGAAGCCCAAGCCCCCCGCCCCCCACACCCCCAGCATCTACGACGACATCAACTGAGCCCCCCAGAGCTGGGGGGGGCCAGGACGGACAGACGGACGGCCACGGGCCGGGGCAGCCCCCCCAGAGCCCCCTGGGTTGGACACAAAGCGGGTACCTGGGGCACGGAGGACTCGGCCGTCGCTGGAGCGGGGCTGGATCTGGGGAGCCCCCACCAGTGCCCCCCTTCCTCCCTGCCTGCCCCAGTGCCTCTATTTATTCTGTGACAGTTTTTGTACGTGGGGCTCCCGTTGGGGCACTGAGGGGGCGCCTGGCTCGGACATGGGGATATGACCACCCCCTTCCCCTCCCCAGTGCCCCCCAAACCCAGCTGTGCCCCCTCCCACACCCGCTCCTCACTTACCCCAGCGGGGTGGGGGGCACCTGAACCCCCCGGGCAGGTCCAGGCCTGGGTGAGGGGGGTGTGGATCCCCTCTGCTGCAGGGTTTTGGGGTGAGCCCCTCCCCGGGCTGCCCCCCCATCCCTGCCCCGGGCTGGCTCTCGCTGGTCGGGCTGGCTCAGGGGTGGGGGGCACGCTGGAGGGGGGTGTTTCCCACTCAGAGGACAAGTGGGGACACCCCAGTGCCCCAGAGGACAAGTGGGGACACCCCCGTGCCCCAAATCTCTTCAGCTGGGGGGGCCTGGCAGTGCCCTCACAGGGGGCTTCGGGGGGGCTGCATGCTGCATCCTTCGTGTTTGGGGCTGTTTGGGGGGGCTCTGGAGGTGGGGGGGTAGCTGCTGTGACCGTCTCTGTGCTGAACTGTGTGGGGAGGGGGGCCCCAACCTGCCAGGGACAGCCTGGGGGGGCTGAGAGTGGAGCAAAATGGGGGGGGGGGTAGGCACAGCACAGTCTGGCTTCAAGGCAGAGCCCCCCCACCTCATCCCCCCAGGGCAGCTCTGTTGTTCCGCTCCCCGCATGCCCGGGGACCTGCTGCTGCAGTCAGGGGGGTCATCGGGGACCCCCCACCAGCTCTGGCTGGTGTTTGCACTCCCACAGGCTCTGCTTTTGGCTGGGGGGCCCGGGACCAGCACCCTGCTGTGTGGGCTGGGGGGGGGACAGGTCCCTCTGGCTGGATCCAGGTCACCCCCAGCCTCACGATAACGCCCCAGCCCGAGCTGTTCTCCATCACAGGGGCTGCATCAGGGACAGGGTTGGTTCTGTCCCCTCTGTTGTACCCCCCATGGCTGTCTGACCCCCCCAGCCCCCGTGTCCCTGGTGGGGGGACTGTGTCTGTCCCCCCACCCCAGTGCCCTGGCTCGTCCTCTCGGTGGGGCTCACAAATTATGGTGCTCTCGACTCTGGATTCACTATTGTTTTCAAACTGCTGCTAAAGGCTGGGCTGGGGGGGTCCCACAGAGCCCTGGGCACCCCAAAACGCTGCGGGGGGGCCCCTCCTCACTGCATGGGGACCCTGGTGTGGCTTTGGGGCTGGGGGGGCCTGGCCACCGGAGCACACCGAGCTGGCCTTAGTGTGCCCTGGGGCCTGCAGATGGGGGTGTGGGCACCCAAAAACACAGGGGGTCACCCTGAGCCCCCCCAGCTGCTTGGGGAGGGCACAGTGAGCTGGGGTCTTGAGGGGGGGGAACAGCTTGAGCCCCTCTGGCTGCGGGAGAGGCGCTGCAAATTTGGGGTCCAAGGGGTGTAACGGGGCTTGGGGGGGGGTGGATGTGCCCTGTGACCCCCCCAGGTCAGTGTCCTCACCCCCCTGCCCCCAGTGTTTCTGCGTGTCCCCCCTCCCGGGGGGAGCTGAGCCCTTGTGAGGTCTGTGTGTCCCGTGAGTGGGTTGTGGCTGCCCCTGTAAATAAAACTGCATCTTGACTTGGTATCCCTGGCATTAATTACGGCTGGTTAATTAAGCAGGGCTGTTATCCCCCCCCACCCCCGACCACCACTCCATTTACCGTGTGTGGGGCTGGATTTGTTTTTATAACCCCCCCCAAAAGCACGGGAAGGGGGGGAATAAGCAACCCCAGGGTGGGAAGGTGAGCGCTGGGGTGACTTAACACCCTTTTATTTGCTTTAAAAAGACCTTGGGAAGAAGCCACAGCCCATTCCAGTGCTGTCCCACTCCCCCAGAGCTGGGACTGGGAATGGGATGAATGGAGTTCTGAGGGGGGGGGGCACAGCCCCTTTTTGGGGGGATAAAATCTGGCAGCGAGACTGGGCCAAAGAGCCCCTGCCGTGCTGGCTCTGGTCACTGTAATGCCACAGGGACGGGGACAGTGGGGACAGGGACACTGGGGTGCCTCCCCAGCTCCTTCCCAACTCATCCAGACTGTCCATACACCCCGAAGGCCAGGAAGGTGACCAGGACGGTGACCCCGATGAGGGACACGGTGGCCGGGGTGGTGAAGAGCTGCCGGTAGTTGACGCGGAAATACCACCCGAGCGCCAGCACCACCATGACGGTGGGGACCATGAGGGTCCCCCCGCCCAGGGGCAGCCCCGGGGCCGCAGGGCCGGCGGGGACAGGGTCGGGCAGGGCGGGGGTGGCCGTGGTGGCTCCCCGGGAGCGGTGGCAGTGGATGACACAGTTGTCCGTGATGCGGAGCGAGCGCAGTGTCCGCGCCTGGTCCTGCAGCAGCTGCCCGCGGTAGATGAGCTTCATCTGGCTCTCCTGGCCCGCAAAGTATTTACTGTGGGAGGAGGGCAGAGGTTGAAGGTGGCAGAGAATGGGCTTGTGGACACACCTGGGGCTGATGGAAAACCCCCCTCATTGTAAAACGGGGAGGGGACAGCGCAGGGGAACAGCGATGGCACCGCCACCACGTGCCACCTTCTCTTTTAAACTTGTTTTAAATCCCCCCTCCTTGGTGTTTTTATAAGAACAAGATGGAAAAAACCCCTCTCCCGTTCTGCTGGGTGAGGGCTGTTTGCACTCGGGGGGGGCACAGGAGCTGAGGGGGGGTGGGCTGGCAGCCCGGCACCGCTCCCCACGATCCCTTTCCCTCGGGACTTACCTCTTGAGGACCCCCACGGTGTCCTCAGGCCGGGCCATCGCCACCTCCTCGGTGTCGTTGAGGAACTTGAGGCGGATCTTGATGAGTCCGGGGCACAGATCCCCCTCCCCGGGGGCGCGGGGCTCAGCCATCCCTTGGGACAAGCTCTGGACGTCCAGCAGCTGCTCCAGGCCGGGGTCG
>NW_016690393.1:1421808-1424979 GCF_001604755.1 Lepidothrix coronata
TGCCAGCGCCAGCACCGCCAGCCCGGCCACCAGCGTCACCTCGTCCCCCACCCCCGGGATGAGGGGGGCGGCGGGGGGCTCCATCTCCGGGATCCCCCTGCTCAGCCTGGGGTCTTTATTCCTTCCGCAAGCCCCTCGTGCCCGGTGTGGATGCCAGCGGGGACCCCCGGGGTGGCAGCAGGGACCACTCCGCGGTCACCTTCCAACAGATCCCGGTGCTGCTCCCGCTACCCGGAGATCCCGAGGGACGGGAGTTCCTCACCGCAGGCGGTTCCTTCTCGCTCCCGAGCGGTGCCGGGGCCGCGCTCCCCTCGCCGGGGCTGGCAGAGGGTCCCAGGGGGTCCCACAGCCCCTCGGTGCCAGCCCGGGCAGTGTCAGCCCATCCCCGACCTGGGCGGAGCGGAGCGATGCGGTGAGAGGGGCGGGGGGGGCGGGCGGCACGGGCAGAGCCGGGCCGGGCCCGGGGCGGCGGAAGGAACCGGGGGGCCCAGTGGATCCCGCTGTGTCCCTGCCAGCTCCGGGGGGTCCCTGCTCGTCCCGGTGCGTCCCGGCTAGTCCCTCACGGTCCCGGTGTGCCCCACCATCCCCGGGGGTCCTGCTGTGTGTTCCCGTCATTCCCGGGGGTCCCGCTGCGTCCCCACCATCCGCGGGGGTCCTGGTGTGTCGCTGCCCCTCCCGGTGTGTCCCTTCCATCCCCAGGGGGTCTCCAATAGTCCTGGTCTGTCCCTGCCGTCCTCGCTGGCTCCTGGTTTGTCCCGCTGTGTTCTGGGGCGTCCCTGCCATTCCCGGGGGTCCCGCTGTATCCCCGGGGATCCCGCTGTGTCTGGAGATCCCGGTGTGTCCCTGCCATCCCCTCTGTGTCCCCGGTGGTCCCGGTGTGTCCCGGGGGTCCCGGTGTCCCCCCCCTCCCCACTCACCGCCTCCCGCCGCCGCCGCCCGCGCGCCGGAAGCGCCACGTCAGACGGCGCCGCCGCCAGGGGGCGGGAGCGGGCGGTGGGCGCGCGCGCGTCGCGTCACAGCCCCGCCCGTGTGGCCACGCCTACTGGGCGGGGTTTGCGGAGAAGGAGGCGGGGTTAGCAGAACGCAGCCCTCTAGGGGGCGGGGCAGGGGCGGGGCCTGCGGGGCGGGGCGGGGTCAGTGGGTGGGTCATCACGCCCATGATTGGTGGGCGCGACCGGTGGGGGCGTGGTCACGGAGGGCGGGGTTTGGGGCGGGGCCTGGGGCTCCGCGGGGCAGGGCCTCGGGAGCCACGTGTGACACCCCCTGGGCGGGGCTGCCGGGGGCGGAACCTTCCCCGAGGCCCTGAACCCACCCCGGGGCTGAACCCCTCTGGAGCTGAGCCCCCCTCCCCGCCCCGGGAGGCTGAATGAACCCTCCGGGGGCTGAACCCACCCCGGGGCTGAACCGCCCCCGAGGGCTGAACCCACCTCAGGGCTGAGCCCCCTCCGGGCCAGGAACTCCCTCTGGGGCCTGAGCCTCCCCGGTCTGGACACTCCCAGCCCTGGCTGTCACATCCCCAGAGCCTGTCACCCCCCTTTGCAGCCCCCACATCCTCCAGGGCCCATCTGTCACCTCCTTGAGACCTGTGACCCCCTGGCCCTGTCCCCCCAGTCCCCTGACCCCCCAGAACAGTAGCCATTGCCCATCTACTCCCCACAAGGACAGAGACGCCTCGAGAGCCACCTCTGCTACATCCTTTTATTAACACCAGTACATGGGGGGGGTCACAGGGAGGGGACAGTGGTGGGGAGACGGGGAGGGAACACGGGGAGGGAACACCAGTGGGGAAGCAAGGGCTGCTCTCAAGAAATGACCCCCTCGATGTGCAGCTGGAGGTACCGTCGCAGGGCGGGTGGCAGTGCCAGCTTGGGGACAGCGCTGTGGCAGCGGGAGCCCAGGTGGCTCCGGATGGCCCAGCGTGCCAGGTGCTGCAGCCGCCGTGGCTGCCCCGCCATGCGCACGGCCGAGGTGTAGAACTCCTGGTGCTCCTGGGTTGGGGGGGACATGGGGGTCAGCGAGCTGGGACCAGGGTGCAGGGACACCCAAGGACACCCCAGGGCACCTCAGGGGACCCCTTTACCTCCCACAGCTCGGGGGGCACGTCCTCCGCCCATCCCTCGGCGGGCGGCACGCGGTCGTAGGCGTTGAGCATCACCTCCAGCGCCGGCGGGTGCTGGCAGCACAACCTGAGCATCTGCCAGCAGAGCCGTGTCACCGAGGGGGTGACACGGCCACCACCACCCTGTGACCCCCCACCACCCACCTTGGGGTGCCCGGGAAGGGCGCCGTGGTCAAGCAGGAGCACAAGGGTCTCCTCGGGGCGCTGGTCCCGGTACTCGTGGACGGCGCGGAGGGCACAGTCCATGGGGGTGTCACCGGCGCCGTTGGGGACGGTGGCGTCGGCGCCGTGGCACAGCAGCAGCCGGGCCAGCCCGGGGTGCCCGTTGGCACAGGCATTGTGCAGGGGTGTGTGGCCCTTGCGCCCCGCGGCCCCCGGGTCGGCACCAGCCGCCAGCAGCTGCTCGGCCACGCGCAGGTACCGCTCGGCGTCCTTGGGGTGCTCGGCTGCGGCCGCCGCGGCGTTCAGGGGGGTCTCACCCTGGTGGGTGCGGTGGGAGGGGTCAGCGCCGTGGTGCAGGTACAGCTCCACGTGGGCCACCAGCCCCTGGCGCGCCGCCACGTGCAGGGCCGTCACCTGCCGGTCGCGCGTGCCCAGGTTCACCCGCGCGCCGTGCGCCAGCAGCAGCTCCGCACACCTGGGTGAGGGTGTGGGGGGTGAGGGTGAGGGGGACACTCATGGAGAGAGGTGGCACTTGTGGGGACGCCTCCCAGGGACATTCCCAGGACAACCCAGAGAGCCCTGGCACCCGTGGGACACCCCTAGGGACACCCCCAGGGACATCCCCAGGGACACCCTTAGGAATCCCCAGAGAGCCCTGGCACACTTGGAATACCCCCAGGGACATCCCAAGGGACACCCCTGAGACACCCTGGAGAACCCTGGGACACCACTAGGGACACCCCAAGGACACCCCTGGGACACCTCAGAGAGCCCTGGCTCCCATGGGACACCCCCAGGACACAGGTGCCGCATTGGGGGGCTGCAAACAGGGGTCCCCACCAGCATAAGGGGTCTTGGCTGAGCTCTGGGGGGGTTTAGAGGCGGTGGTC
>NW_016690393.1:1426330-1428452 GCF_001604755.1 Lepidothrix coronata
GGGACACCTCAGAGAGCCCTGGCTCCCATGGGACACCCCCAGGACACCCCTAGGATACCCTGGAGAGACCTGGCACCTATGGGACACCCCCAGGGACACCTCAGAGAGCCCTGGCTCCCATGGGACACTTCCGGGACACAGGTGCTGCATTGGGGGGCTGCAAACAGGGGTCCCCACCAGCATAAGGGGTCTTGGCTGAGCTCTGGGGGGTTTAGAGGCGGTGGTCACGATTTGGGCAGGAGGTGGAGCCTGGCACGCAGGTGCCCCCCCATTCCCAGCCCCCTCCCCGTACCGCAGGCTTTGGGGGGCAGTGCAGAGGTGCAGGGGGGCCGAGCCCTCGGCGCTCAGCACGTTGGGGTCGGCGCCGAAGGCCAGGAGCAGGCGGGCGCAGTTGGGGTGGGGGGCGGCAGCGCTGTCGTGCAGGGGGGCCCGGCCCCCCACCACGGCGTCCACCGCCGCCCCCCGCAGCAGCAAGTGCCGGGCACAGTCCTCGTAGCCCCGGGCGGTGACGATGCGCAGAGCCGAGGTCTGCTGCCGGCGGGGGCTCAGCACCCACAGCCCTGTTGGGGGGGTGAGTGGGGCAACCAGGGGGCTGCCCTGAAAACCCACCCTCCACTGGACACCTCACCCACCCACAGCCCTGTGGGGAGGGGTCAGTGGGGCCCTGAAAACCCACCCCGGACTCCCCACCCGGAGCCCTGCTGGGGGTGAGGGGGATCTGCACCACCCGTGGGGGCTGCAGTGCCCGCCCACCCCCCACTGGACCTCCCCCTCTCCCCACCCACAACCCTGCAGGAGATGGGGCGTCAGCAAGGTGCCCGGGGGCCTGCCTTGAAAACCCACCCTCCACTGGGCACCCCACCCACCTACAGCCTTGCCGGGGGGGGTCCAACCTCCTGGGGGGTCCAACCTACTCAGATCCCCACTAAAGGGGGTCAGTGGGGCACCAGGGGCCTGCCTTGAAAACCTACCCTCCACTGGAACCCTCACTCAACCCCCCACCTCCCTGCTGGGGGGCCCAACTCCTTGGGTCCCCCCAACCCACCCAGAGCCCTGCAGGAAGGGCAGTGGGGCACCCACGGGTCTGCCCTGAAAACCCACCCCCCAGTGGACCCCCCCACACACCACAGCCCTGCGAGGCACCCATGGGGGCTGCCCTGACCACCCACCCCAGACCCCACACCCACAGCCCTGCCAGAGCAGGGGGATCAGCAGGGCACCCACAGGTGCTGCCCCAGACCTGATCCCCCCCACACACCCTGCACCGGACCTGTCACCCACCCATAGCTCAGGGGGTCGGTTGTGAACCCCAGTATCCCCCCACCTCCACCTACAGCCAGAGGAAACCCTGTGTGGAGTAAACCTGGGATTGTACCCCCTTTCCCAGAGCGTTCTCCACAGCCCACCCCTTCCAAACTGGATCCTCCAGCCCTGCTCCCCTCAGCCCACCTGGAACTGCAGCCCCATCCATCACCCCTTGCCCTGGCTCCCCCTGTTAATTTGAAGGGGAAAGGGAAGGGAAGAGAAGGGAAGGGAAGGGAAAAGGGAAGGGAAAAGGGAAGGGGAAAGGGAAGGGGAAAGGGAAGGGGAAAGGGAAGGGGAAAGGGAAGGGAAAAGGGAAGGGGAAAGGGAAGGGAAGAAGAAAGGAGAAGGGAAGGGAGAAAAGGGAGAAGGAGGGAGAGAGAGGGAAAAAAGACGGAAAAAGAGGGGGAAAAAGAGGAGAAAGAGGGGGAAGGAAGGAGGGAGAAGGAGGAGGGGAGAAGGAGAAAGGGAGGGAGAAGGAGGAGGGGAGAAGGAGGGAGGGAGAAGGAGGGAGGGAGGGAGAAGGGCAGGACCCCCCAGCCCCATACCCTGCTCCGGTGACCACACCAGCTCCTCGCTGACCATCTCCAGGACCAAATTGGCCGTGGCCTCGTCCTTGAAGATGCTCTGGACCCGCGGGAGGTCCCCGGCGTACAGGGCGTTGTGCACGGCGGGGTCCCGGCAGTACCGGCGCCGCCGGGGGGGGCTCGGGGGGGCCCGGGGGGGCTCCGGCAGGAACCGGCGCGTGGCCCATTCCCGGGCCAAGGCTCTCCGCCGCTCCTCCCGCTCCAGCAGCTCCCGCTGGAGCCGCAGCGAGCGC
>NW_016690393.1:1428602-1434098 GCF_001604755.1 Lepidothrix coronata
GCTGCGGGACCCCGAGGGGGCTGTGGGACCTTCTGCTCCTTCTGCCCAGGGAGGGGAGGGAGAGTGGGGACCCCCCAGGGGATGGGTTTGGGGTCCAGAAGGATGGTGACACACAAGGACACAGGTGATGCAGGGACAGAACAGCCCTTTAATGCAGGTTTGGGAGCGAGGGGAAGTTGTGCCTGGAGGAGTGGGGACAGCACTCAGGCCGTGTCCCCCAGGGACCCCCCTGGAACCCCCCCAGCTCTTGGCTCCACAGCAAACACAGCGGGCACACAGAGACAGGAGCATGCAGAGGTGGCAGCTGTGCCACCTGCTCCTTGGCATCATCATCATCCTCACCAGGCCATGGCACGGCCCAGCCTGTGCCAGCAGCTCCCAGGGTCAGCCACAGTCAGCCTGGGCTGGGGCTGAGAAGAAATCCTCAGGCAGCTCTCCCAGGAGCCCATCCAGGTCATCTGCACGGCACAGCGGGGGGAAATCCATGAGTTTTACATGGAACCACACAATTGTTCAGGTTGGAAAAGCCCTCCAAGGTCACTGAGTCCAACCATTCCCTCAAGGCCACCACTAACCCGTGTCCCCAAGTGCCACATCCACAGGGCTTTTAAATCTCTCCAGGGCTGGGGACTCCACCACTGCCCTGGGCAGCTGTGCCAGGGCTGGACAGCCCTTTCCATGAAGGGATTTTCCCAATATCCAACCTGAACATCCCCTGGTGCAGCTTGAGGCCACTTCCTCTTGTCCTGTCCCTTGTTCCCTGGGAGCAGAGCCCAACCCCTCCGGCTCCACCCTCCTGTCGGGGAGTTGTGGAGAAGGAGAAGGTCCCCCCTGAGCTTCCTTTGCTCCAGGCTGGACATATCATAGAGCCACAGGATCATGGAAAAGTTTAGGCTGGAAGGGACCTTGAAGCTCATCCAGTTTCACCTGCTGCCCTGGGCAGGGACACCTTCCACCAGCCCAGATTGCTCCAAGCCCCGTCCAACCTGGCCTTGAACACCTCCAGGGATCCAGGGGCAGCCACAGCTTCTCCAGGCAACCCCTTCTCTGAGACCCTCCCTCTGCCACTGCAGATGAGGGCAGTCACCACCCCACCCCAGTTTTCCACAGGACATGGAGCATTTCTTCCCCTCCTGGAGCAGGTCTGACTCACCCATGTCACATCCATCAGCTCCCACTGGCTCTTCCTGCCTGGGCCTGGGGCTTGGTGGGTGAAGGGAAAAGCCCCCTGGATGCTCCTCTGTGCTGTGGCCACTTGTCCTTGAGTGTCCCCAATCCCCAGGGACAGGGACACCCTGGGGGGGCTGTGCAGGAGGGTCTGAGATTAGCCCAGCCTGGGCAGGGACCTGCAAAACCCAGCAGGGATGAATTAACCAGGAGCCCGGGGGGGGGATTTATCCATCCTTCCTCCCGAGGGTCCCCACACGTCCCCAGAGCCACCAGCACTGTCCCCTCCTCACCTGCTGCTGGGAGCAGCCGCCCTCGGGCTCCGGTGGGAAGATCCTGAGCAGGTTGTTGGGGGTGACATTGAGGTAGTGGTTGCGGTGGGAGGGGGAGAAGACCCCCACCTACGAGGGAAGGGAGGGGAGGTCAGAGCCAGCTCCAGCTCCCTGCCTGTGGAGGAGTGTCTGGATAACACCCCAAAGGTACATTTTTCCATTTATGACAAGCTCAAATGAAAATTTTAAGGTGCAGGGTGAAATTTTAGGAGTATTTGAGAAAAAAATCAGAGTTGTAGAAGTGTGTGAGACCCTTTCCCAATATTTATGTTTGTAATTCCAGGGTATTATGAAATGGGAATGGTGATGTACCATATGAACAGACTAGTAGTTTCCCATATCCCCTTATCCCAATATTCCTTTATCCTAATATTTACAGTCACAAATCCAAGGTTATAAAAGAAAGAGAAAGGTGATGTGCCCTCTTAACACACCAGTAGTTCCTTTTATCCCCTTATCCTAATATTTATATTCACAATTCCAGGGTGTTATAAAATAGGGAACAGGAAAAGTAATGCACCCTATTAACACACTGGTAGCTCACCTTGTCCTAATATTCCCTTATCCCCTCATACTGATATCCCCTTACCCCCTTATCCTAATATTTAAATTCACAATTCCAGGGTGTTATAAAATGGGGAATAGGAAAAGTGATATAGCCAATTAACACAGTGGTAGTTCTCCTTATCCCAATATTCCCTTACCCTAATACTTACACTCACAATTCCAAGGTATTATGGAACAGGGAATTGGAAAGGTGATCTATGTATTGACACACCTTATCCTAATATTTATATTCACAATTCCAAGGTGTGACAAAATAGGGAATGGAAAAGGTGATGTACCATATGAACAGGCTGGTAGTTCCCCTTATGCCTTTACCCCAATACTCCCCTTTCCTCTTATTCTAATAATTATATTCACAATTCCAGAATGTTATAAAATGGGAAACCAGAAGAGAGATATGTATCCTATTGACACACTGGTAGTTCCCCTTATCCTAACATTCTCTTATCTCCTTATCCTAATATTTATGTTCACAATTCCATAGTGTCATGGGACAAGTGATACACCCCATTAACACACTGGGTGTTCTCCTTATCCTAATATTCCCTTATCCTCTCATCCTAATATTCCCTTATCCTCTCATCCTTTTATGCACAATTCCAGGGTGTTATGGAATTGGGAATGGGGCAGGTGATGGATCCTATTAACAAACTGCTAGTTCCCCTTACCCTAATACTCCCTTATACTCATATTCACAATTCCAAGGTGCTAAGGAACAGGGAATGGGACAGCTGACATGCTGTATTACCACCCCAGTAGTTCCCCATATCCCATTCCCCTGGGATGTGATCCACCTCTCCTACCTGGCTCAGGAGCAGCACGGAGCCAGGCCGGAGCTCGCTCTGCCTCTCCTCCAGCAGCAGCCGGTGCACTGTGCCCTGGATCTCCCCTATGGATGAGGATGGGATCCCTGAGCCCTGGGAGTGAGAGGCAGGAGCCCCACCCGGGCCCAGCTCCGGCCCCACTCACCCGTCGGATCCCGGAACACGGCGCCGGCGCCGGCGCTGCTCCTGGTCAGAGCCTTGATCATCACGGCCATGCTGGGGACCTTGTTTTTTGGGAGCTGCTTCAGGGCTGCCTGCACGGCACAAAGGGGGATTTTGGGATGTCCTGGCCAGGAGCTGGACTCGATGATCCTTGTGGGCCCCTTCCAGCGTGGGACATTCCAGGATTCCGTGACCCTTGTCACACCAATGTCCCCGGGTGGATGTGGCTGTCCGTGCTCAGCCCAGCTTGGCCCCCTCCCCACACTGATTCCTGGCTCTAAAAACAGCTCTGAGGGGTGAGGGAAGAGCTGGAAGCCGAATCCCAGGTCTGGTGGCCTCGTGTGGGCCCCCTCACCTTCCGCAGCACCATGACGACGCTGTAGGTGTGGAGGAAGCAGCCGGGATCCCTCTCGTCCAGCCCCAGCTCTGTCTTCATGGCCAGCCAGGGCCCCTTCCCAAAATCCTCCTCCGTGGGCAGCGGGGAGCTGGGCAGTGCCTGGAGTCACGGGACAACCACAGTCACCACCCTGGAGCCGCAGGGACCCCCTCCCCTTCCAGCATCCCTCTTTGGGAGCCCACAGCAGTGCTGAGGGGATTCCCAGCCGGATCTGCTGCAGCTGGGGGGAAGTGTCTGTGTTACCTGTGTCCGTGGCTTTGCCACAGCCCCGTGAGCTGGAGTCTGGGGAGCAGAAACCAGGATCTCCTCCAGCAGCTTCCCAGAGTGCTTATGGGACAAAGGGAGGTGTCCAGGGATTTGCATCGCTTCATCAGCTGCTCCCATCCCAACCTGTCCCATCTTATGCCATTCCCATTACCTTCCCATCCTATCCTTATTCCATTCTCATCCCATTCCACCCCTGTCCCCATCTCTATCCCTATTCCCATCCTCATCCCCATCCCATCCTTATCCCTGTTCCCATGCTGTCTCTATCCTCATTCAATCCCCATCCCCATCCAATCCCCATTCCACTCCCATCTCCATCTCTATCCCCACTCCCATCCTGTCCCCATCCCCATCCTCATCCCCATCCCATCCTTCTCCCTGTTCCCATGCCCTCCCTATCCCCATTCAATCCCCATCCCATTCTCATCCCCACCCCATCTTCATCCCATCCCTCTCCCAGTTCCATTCCATTGCCATCCCCACCTTTATCCCCGTTCCACTCCAACCTCCATCCCTATCCCCCCTTCCATCCTGTCCCCATTCCCATCCCCATCCCCATCACCCACCTGCTGGGGCAGGATCCCGGCGGGCCCCGGGAAGCGCCGGCTCTCCCTGCACGGGGGGACTCGGGGGGACGCCCCGGGGGCTTTGCTGGCTGCTGTCACCAGCTGCACCAGGTGGTTGGTCACCACGGGGGGGTTCGGGGGGCCGGGGGCGTTGGGGACCACGGTGGGATTTGGGAATCCAGCAGCCATCTGGAGCGGCGGCCTCGGGGGCTCCGTGGATCCAGGGGGTCGGGAGGGGGGCCTGGGGGGCTGCTGGGGTTGGGGGCTGCTCAGTGCTGGAGGGGTCCGGGGCCCCCCCAGACACGAGGAGGAGTTGCTGCCTCCCAGGGGTGCTTGGAAAGGCCTCAGGGATGGAGTCCCTGGAGCAGGGATGGACCCAGACCCTGCGGAGCTTCCCGGCTTTCCCATGGAAATGGGGGGCCTGGGGGTCCAGGAACCGGCTGTGCTGGGCCTCAGCACCCCTTTGGGAGTGGGGAGGGGGCCCTGCCTGTCCTGCACCCCCCTGGAGCTGGGGATCGGCTCCTCTCCCACTCTCAGCTTTTTGGGGATCCCACATTCCTGAGCGTTCTCCTTCCCTGGGCGTATCCGTGTGGGATGCTCCCCGCGCCCGGGGGGCAACGGGGCAGCGCCGGCCCCCGCCGGCCCCTCGGGCCCCTCCAGCTCCATGCAGGCAGCCAGGAAAAGTTCATTGTCCAGCTCATCCTGGGGGGCTGCTCCCCTGGGTGGGGGTCCCTGGAATCCCGCGGGATGCTCCCCCTGCCCGGCGAGGGGTCGGAGGGTGGGGGGTTTACTGGGATGGGGTTTACTGGGATGGGGTTTACTGGGAGGAACTGGGGCGTCGCTGGGTGACGAGTATCCAGGGATCACAAACTGGTTCTCCGCGTCTTCCACGGCGGAGAGGAAATCCTGCGGGGAATTAGAAAAAACGCCGGGAATTCAAACAGCTCCGTGTGATCCCCCCAAAAAATTCAGCCAAGCTGGGGTGGCCCCAGCCCTGGGGGGGGGGGAGCCCCTCACCTCGTCCTCCAGCTCCCCGTCCGTCCCAAAAAGCTTCTGGAAGTGGCAGGACTGTGGGAAAAGAGGGAAAAATGGGATTACGGGGGGCACAACAAGATGGGGGGGGACCTCGGGGACCTCAGATCCCTTAAGGACCCCAAAACTCTCAGGGAGGGGCCCCCAAACTTGTCCCACTTCCACCCCCCGGGGGCCCCCGG
>NW_016690393.1:1434392-1435440 GCF_001604755.1 Lepidothrix coronata
ACCCTCCGAGGGCCACGCAGGAGGGGGCTGAGGGGACTGGGGGAGCTGAGAGGGATGGCAGGGGCTGAGGGGGATTGATGGGGGCTGAGGGAGCTGGGGGACTGAGGGGACTGGGGGGTCTGAGGGGACTGGAGGATCTGAGGGGACTGGGGTACTGAGGGATGTCAGGGGCTGAGGGGATGGGGGGCTTTAGGGGGATGTTGGGACTGAGGGGACTGGGTGGGCTGAGGAATGGTGGGGCTGAGGGTGCACCGAGGAGTTGGTGTGTGGGTTTGAGAAGCACTGGGGGCCGCGGGGTTTGAAAAGCAGCACTGTCCTGAGGGAGGAGAGTGACCTGTCCTTCTGGGGGCTGCTCAGGCCACACAGTGTAGGAAAAGGTTGTTCTCCATGAAGGTGGATGTGCTGCCAGTAAGAGTGAGGAGTGTGGTTCATGTGTCAGTCTGCCTGTAGGGTACAGAACAGTCTGCACTGAGAACATCTCGCCTGATCCCTGTGGAGCTGGCCCAGCTCTGCCAGGTGAATGTTGCTGCTCTCAGCAGGGATGCTCAATAAGCCCTGGAATCTGTGACAGGAGGGGTCCTGGGGAGTGACAACAAGAGCATCCTGTCAGTGTCATGCACAGGAGAAGAGACCTGCCGGTTGTCTCCTGAGAAATAATTACAAGCTGGATAGTTTTTAAAGAGGATTGACTGAGTAGGTGAGAGGTGAGTAGAAAAATTATTGTTGAAAAGCCCCAGAACATGTGTTTTTTCTTTTAACCCTCCTTGAGAGGATCTGTGTTTTCCAAGACAAGCCTGAGCCCTGAGAGGATTATTCCACAAATTGTTTATCAGTTTGAGAGCATTGTAGTTGATGTCATGTAAGGAAGATGTGAATATCTTGTTTCACAGTGCTCTTAGTCTGACCAAACTGAGGGCTGCTCCCAAAGAGCATCCTGCTTCCCACTCCCTGCTCGTGGGTTAACCCTCATCTTCCTCACAGCTGAAACAGCAACTGGGGAGGAATAACCCCAGGCACCAGTCCAGGCTGGGGTCAACCTGCTGGAGAG
>NW_016690394.1:0-40539 GCF_001604755.1 Lepidothrix coronata
CGTGCCCAAGCCCCGCCCACAGCGAGCAACCCCCCGCCCCTCGTGCCCAAGCCCCGCCCCCAGCGCGCACAAGCCCGTCCGAAGGATGCTCAAGCCCCGCCCACAGCAGCACAAGCCCCGCCCCCGGCGGCTCGCGCGGCGCGGCTCGGTAACGTCAGCGCCTCGCGCGCGTCGCGCTCGTGTCGTCAGCGGCCCTGAGGGCGGCGGGAGGGGCCGGGCGGGACCGGGACCGGACCGGGACGAGGGCCGGTACAAGGGCCAGGAACGGACCGCGCCGGGGCGGCCCCGCGGGCACCGGCAGCGATGGCGCCGCGGCTGCAGCTGGAGAAGGCGGCGTGGCGCTGGACCGAGACGGTGCCGCCCGAGGCGGTGGCGCAGGAGCACATCGAGGCGGCCTATCGCGTCCGGCTGGAGCCCTGCCAGCGCGGAGCCTGCCGGTACCGCCGCACGGCCCCCTCCGCACCGCCCTCGGGGGGCTGGGGCATCCCGCGGGCACCCAGCTCCCGCCTCCGACCGACCCCGGGGTTTGGGGGCTCCCCAGGGCTGCGGAACCCTCCTCTGCCCATCTTCAGGGTTTGGGGCTCCCTCAGGCACCGAAAATCCCCTTTGCTCATCCTCGGGGTTTGAGGGCTCCCCCTGGCACCGAACCTCCCCCTCACCCGCCCCTGGGGTCTGGGGGCTCTCCAGGACTGTGGGACCCCCTCCTGTGCCCATCATCAGAGTTTGGGGCTCCCCTGGGCACCGAACACCCTCCTCTGCCCACCCCTGGGGTTTGGGGGCTCCCCCGGGCACTAAGCCCCCCCCCCTGCCTATCTTGGGGGTTTGGGGCTCTCCTGCTCCCCCGGGCTGGGGGCCCCCCTTGCTCCCTCCCCCCCGAGATGGGAGGGGCTCCCCACCCTTTAGGGGTCCCTCGGGGTTGGTGGAGACCCCCCCGTGTTTACTTGGGGGGAGGGACACCCGGTTCCCAGGGCTTGGGGGGCCCTCAGCCCTCCCTGTGCAGCTCCATGGATTTAGGGGATCCCTTGGATTGGGGGGAACCCCCTGTCCCTGCCTTCATATGGGGCCCTCACCCTTGAGTTTTGGGGAACCCTTTTGTTCCTTAGCTCCCCAGATACAGGGAATAGTCCTGGGGTTGTGAGGGACCCCTCTAATTGTTTGGCTGGTTGGATGTGGGGGACCCCTGTCCCCGCCTGGCTCTTCAAATTCAGGGCACCACCCTGGCATTGGGGGGACCCCTCATTGCTCAGCCCTTCAGATAGAGGGGAACCCCCCTGATGGGGTTGTGGGGGACCCCTCTCCTTGCTTGTTCCCCTCCAGGTATTGGGGAACCCTGGGGTTGTAGGGAACCCCTGTCCCTCCCTGGCTCCTCAGATATAGGGGACACCCCCAGAGACCCCTTCTTCTCCCTCCTCAGGTACAGGGGAACCCTGGGGATGTGGGGAACTCTGTAGGGTTACCTGGCTGCTCATATATAGGGGACCCCCATGGGTTGTAGGGAACCCCTGTCCTTGCCCAGCTCCTGAGGTGTAGAGGACCACCCTCCAACTTGGGGTTATGGGGAACCCCTCTCCCTGCCTGGCTCCCCAGAAATAGGGACACACCCCTGGGTTGTGGGGACCCCTCTCCTTGCTTGTCCCTCCCCATACACAGGGGACCCCCATGGGTTGTAGGGAACCCCTCCCTGGTCCTCAAATATTGGGGGTCCCTCTCCCTCCTGACTCTCCAGATAGAGGGGACCTTCCTCCTGGGCTGGGGGGGACCCCTCTGGTTGCCTGGCTCCCTAGATGTAGGGGACACCCCCAAGGAGTTGTTGGGGACCCCTCTCCCACCCTGGCTCCTCAAATATTGGGGACCTCTCTCCCTGCCTGGCTTCTCAGATCTTGGGGATCCCTCTTGTTGCCTGACTCCCCAGATATAGGAGACCCACCCCCACATCCCATACTCTTCCTGGGTTCCCCCTTCCCCTCCCTCTGACCTTCTCCGTCCTCTTTTTTTGTCCCTGACCACCATTTTCGGGGGGTGGGGTGGGTGTGACCCATATCCCACCACATTCCCTCTGTTCATCCTTATGGGTTCCCCCTTGCCCTGTCGCCTCCCCTCGCCCCCAGGGGACACGGGGGTGACACTTGGGGTCTGTTCTCTCAGGAGGAACTGCCGGGGGAACCCCAACTGCCTGGTGGGCATCGGGGAGCACGTGTGGCTGGGCGAGATCGACGAGAACAGCTTCCACAACATCGACGACCCCAACTGCGAGCGCCGCAAGAAGGTACCCCCCAAACCCCCCAAAAACTCACCCCCTGCCTTCCCCAGTGCCAGAGGACAAGGGGAGGCGACCCCTGACCCTTTGTCCCCCCCCCCAGAACGCCTTTGTGGGCCTGACCAACCTGGGGGCCACGTGCTACGTGAACACCTTCCTGCAGATGTGGTTTCTGAACCTGGAGCTGCGCCAGGCGCTGTACCTGTGTCCCAGCGCCTGCAGCGACGGCGTCCCCAAGGACACAGGTGGGTGGCACGTTCTCCTGGGAGAGGGGCACTCCCTCCTTTCCTCCCAGAACTGGATGTTGGCTCTGGGATAAATTCATCAGGAGGATCTGTGGGTGAAGCATCAGATGATCATCCTGTCGCCACGGCGTTGGTTTGGAGCCGTCACCTGGGTTTTGGGAGCGCAGTGACCTTGATCCAAGGGATTTCGTGGATCAGGGCAGGTCTGAGCTGGTTGAAAAGGCTGATTTGGGTTGGTTTCTTGCCTGGCTGGTTCCCAAAGCCCAGTGGTGGTGCTGAGGGTGGAACACATGGATTGGGGCTGATCTGGGCTCTCACAGAGCTGCACTTATCCCATGGGAGGGCAGAAATGGAGATTCCAGGTAGGATTAAGGCTCCCAACTGCTCCCAGTCCGTGTGGGTGCTGTCCCTGTGGGTGCTCTGGGTCAGTGCAGCCACCTCAGCTCTGTTCCTGTTTTATGGTGGTTTTACATGATGTTTCACCATTTTGGGTAAATCAGAAGCATATGCTGCTTAAACCCTTCACTTCCAGCTCATGCTGGGCAGTGTGGGATAGAATCATGGAATCACTGAGGTTGGAAAAGCCCTCTGAGATCATCAAGCCCAGCCATTCCCCCAGCACTGCCCTGTTCATCCCTAAACCATATCCCCAGATGCCACATCCACATGTTTTTGGAACACCTCCAGGGATGGGGACTCCACCACCTGCATGGGCAGCCCCTTCCAGTGCTTGACCACCCTTTCCATGAAGGAATTTTCCCTAATACTCAACCTAAACCTCCCCTGGCACAGCTTGAGGCCATTTCCTCTCATCCTGTCCCTTGTTCCCTGGGAGCAGAGCCTGACCCCCCCCCAGCTCCACCCTCCTGTCAGGGAGTTGCAGAGAGCAAATATTTACAGTTGGACTCCACGATCCCAAGGGTGTTTTCCAACCTAAATCATTCTCTGTTTTGCCTGTGCTGGGGTTTGCCCTCATCACCAACACAAACCCTTTCAGTTCTCTCGACAACTAAAACCAGCTTGTAAACCCACCATTTCTAGTCATAAACTCACCCTGACAAAGCCAGACGGGGCAAAATCCCTGGATCAGTCCCTTCCTGCCCTGAATTCCTGGCTGTGCCTTGTGTTTCCCCCAGACTACGAGCCCCAGAGCATCTGTGAGCACCTGCAGTACCTGTTTGCGCTGCTGCAGAACAGCAAACGGCGCTACATCGACCCCTCGGGCTTCGTCAAGGCCCTGGGGCTGGACACGGCCCAGCAGCAGGTGCGTGGGGGCCTGGCCATTCCAGGGACCTGGAATTGCCCTTGGATCTTGGTTTGGCCATTCCCAGCTGGGTCTTGCTGCCAGGGGCAAACACGAAGGGAGGAGTGTGGCTCTGGGCCCTTCTGGAGTGCAGCAGGGTTGAGAGGGGGCCAGGGAGTGATGGGATGAGCCAGGGAGTGAAGGATGGGGACAGGGAGTGATGGGATGGGGCCAGGGAGTGATGGGATGGGGCCAGGGAGTGAGGGATGGGGCCAGGGAGTGAGGGATGGGGCCAGGGAGTGAGGGATGGGGCCAGGGAGTGATGGGATGAGCCAGGGAGTGAGGGATGGGGCCAGGGAGTGATGGGATGAGCCCAGGAGGAGCCCAGGGAGCAGTGGGATGGGGACAGGGAATAATGGGATGGGGACAGAGAGATCAGGAAGAGCCCAGGGAACAATGGTATGAGGAGAGGGAGCAATGGGATGAAGACAGGGAGATCAAGAGGAGAGCAGGGAGCAATGGGATGAGGACAAGGGAGATCAGGAGGAGCCCGGAGAGCAATGGGGTGGGAACAGGGAGTGATGGGATGAGGACAAGGACTAATGGGATGAGGAAAAGGAGAGATTAGGATCAGGCCAGGGAGTGATGGGATCAGGACAGAGAGTGTTGGGATGAGGCATGGGAGATAGGAGGAGTGCAAGGAGTGATGGGATGAGGATAAGGAGCAATGGGATGAGGACAGGAGAGGAGGAGCCCAGGGAGTGATGGGATGGAGACAGGGAATGTTGTAGTGCCCAGTGGCCCTGGCACTGAGCCGGGGGGGGGCACCAAAGCTGCCGTGAGGGTCCTCTTGCAGGTGTCCCGCGGGCTGTTCCACCCCAGTGGGTGGCTGGGGAGGTTTTAGGGCCCTCCCAGGGCGAGGAGATCCTAATGGCATCACTGGGAGCCAGCCAGGGTGAGTGCTGCAGGATCCTGTGGGGCTGCAGCTGGAGAGAGCTCGGGAGAGGGGCTTGGAAATCCACTCAGAGGTAACGGAGGTGGTTGGAGGAAGGGCCTGAGCACCAGCAGGGAATTCCTAGGGAGGACCAAGAGGGGAAGGAAACAGTCCCTGCCAGCCAGGGACACCGAAAGGGCAGCTGGGAGAGGCCAAAACCTGTTTGTTTTTGGAAGAGCAGAGCCAGGGTGGGAGAGGAAAATCCTGAGCTGGGCGTGGGGAAGCTCAAGAGCCTGGCAGGGATCAACCTCGGGGCAGCCTCTTGTTTTTGGGGTGTTTTTATTGCCCTGCTCACCTCTGCTCCCAGCAGGGACAGCTGGCTCTGGGAGCCGAGCTTGGAAAATCGACACTCAAGGGGCCAGAAAGCTCCACAGGAGGGTTTTTATTCCTTCCAGAGCCCTGGGAAGAGCAGGGCAGGAGTCAAACCCCCGGCAGGGCTGGCTGGGGGCCAGGGGAGCTCAGCCCTGCTCCCACACCGAGGGCCTCACGCTCCTTTTAGCCAAATTCCTCTTTTTTTCTTTAGTTCTCCCAACTAGTCTTCATTTTCCATTCAGTGCACAGAGCCTGGGTACAGCCTGTGCGTGGGGCTCGGGGTAATTAGCACTAAATTAGTGCCAGGGTTGTGACTGTGCTCTGGTGGGCTTGTTAATGAACTCGGGTTTCTCTCTTTTCAGGATGCCCAGGAGTTTTCCAAGCTGTTCATGTCCCTGCTGGAAGATACTTTATCCAAACAGAAGAACCCAGATGTCAGGAACATCGTGCAAAAGCAGTTCTGTGGAGAGTATGCCTATGTCACTGTGTGAGTATTGGCTTTGGGAAGAACCTCCTAGTAAATATTTGAATTTTTAGAAGGATTTGAGAGGGGAAGATCCCTCCTACAATGGGACCAGGCAGGTGAGGTGCTGCAGAAACCTTTTCTGAGGGATTTTTAAGCTTGTAATGTCCTCTTTCTGTGCCTGTGTTGTTACTGTCTCACTTCTCCAGCTGCTTTTAGTCCTTTAATGAAAATTCACCAATTAAACCTGCGAGTGAGTTGATGGGATGGCAAATCCTGCAGCCACAAAACAGCATCCTGGGCGTTGTATTTTCATTTCTGCATTCTCGGAGCTGTGGATTTCACCTTAAAAATGAGATAAAATGATGCAGATTTCACTTCAAAAATGACAAAACGATGGAGATTTCACCTTAAAAATGATACAAAATGGTGCACGTGAGCTGTAACAGGTCTGGTAGCTGCTGTTGTGCTGGTTGCACCTTCTCGTGGAGTTTTTGTGGTGTGGATCTGTGAACATCCTCAACTCTGACTCCACTTTTTTCTCCTGGTTTTATCCAAGGAATATCTTGCTTGTGGCTGGGACACAGGAACCATGACCTGTCTTCATATCTTTTTATCTTCTTTCCAATCCTAGCTGCAACCAGTGTGGCAGAGAATCCAAACTGGTGTCCAAATTTTACGAGCTGGAGTTAAACATCCAAGGACACAAGCAGCTGACAGACTGTATAACAGAATTCCTCAAGGTAGGAGCTCGTTGGAATGCTGCTATTTTTAGCCAGGAGTTTAAATTCCTTCCTCTAATTCACAGCCTTTGAGGTCGGTGTTGGAGCAAGTTGGCTCAGTGAGATGCATCCAAGTGAAATGTTTCTTTCTGTGGGACACAAAAAATGAGGATTGAGGCAGAGCCACTCCTTGCTCTTGTTATGGCTTTAAAAAGCGCTTGGAAGTTTCATTTTTAGTTAAAATACTTTGCCAGGAAAGTTGGGAATAAGTCCCTGCATGCTTTGTTGTGGATAGCACGGGGAAAGGGGCTGGGGTTCGTGTTCTCTGTGTCAGTGCTCATCTGCACAGCAACAGGAGACATTCCCTGCTGGAAAATGTGCTCTCAGAAATACTGGGGAGTGCTGGGAATAGCTTTGGGAACAGCTGCAAGTGCTCCTATTCAGCCTGAAAATTTGCCTGGATCCGAAGTTCAGCTCCGGCACGTTAAGGTGTGGATTCCACTCAAACTCTTTAGGACAGAACTGAGCTGAACCCTGAGCTCCCTGGCTGCTGCTGTGGAAGGTCTGCTATGAAAAAAAACTGGTTTGGGTGCACAAATTAAACTCCTGAATTGGTGAACTTGATGTTTGTCTGCTCCTCCTTCACCCAAAACCACCCAGTGACCTTGGCTGGGGGGGTTGGAATTCTCCTCTGGACTAATCCTGCACTTGGGCCTACTCAGGCTCCCACGGTGACTCTTGCAGGGTGATTTTGGGTGGCTGAGCAGAGAGTTGGAGTTTCCAGGCTGAAATGTGGCTTTGCATTAACTTGGGCCACGTGAACTCATAAAAGGGGTGATTTAATTATTTTCTTTGATCTAAACCAACTCAGTGAAGCAAGGAGCAAACCTGCCAGTCTTGTGAGAGACCTGACAACTTGGAATGGGTCTAAAATTGGCCTTAAAGTAAGAGCAGCCTGCTCTGGCCACTCTGGAATGTGCAGTTTTAAAAGTGTGTCTTTTAACTGAGAGATTAATTAGGGAAGAGCAACCGGAAAGAGACTTAAACAGTTAAAATCACTTTGGTGCTTTCAGTCTCCAGCTCTCCAGTGGCTCGGTTGACTTTTCAGTGCTGAGCTGTTCTCCCCACCTTTCCCTCTCCCTCTCTCCACACTCAGGAAGAAAAATTAGAAGGGGACAATCGTTATTTCTGTGAGACCTGTCAGAGCAAGCAGAATGCCACGAGGAAGATCCGCCTGCTCAGCCTGCCCTGCACCCTCAACCTGCAGCTCATGCGCTTCGTGTTCGACAGGTCAGTGGGAACACCCTGCAAGCTCTTTGGGAAGCACCTGCTTGGCTCTTCCTGCTTTAATTGAGGGGTCAGGGGGTGTCTGAGCTTCTCTGAGGGGTCAAGGGGTGTTATTTTGGGGGGGTGAGCTGTTATTGCTGTGCCCTGAGCCGAAGCTTTGCCCCTGCACAGGCAAACTGGTCACAAGAAGAAGCTGAACACCTACATCGGCTTCTCGGAGCTGCTGGACATGGAGCCTTTCATGGAGCAGAAAAGTGAGTTTGGGGGGGTTTTTTGTTGTCTTTACCCATGGTCTGTCAGCAGATGAGAGGTCTCTGGGATTTTGTTTAAGAAGAAATCCTTCCCTTGCAGCCAGGAATTTCCTTCTTTATCCATCCTGGGGAAATCTGTACACACCTGTCTGTCTGCAGCGCCAGTGACCTGTGTGGGGCTTGGAGTGCCTGTAGCTCAGGGGGTCAGGGTTAGATGGGATATTGGGAAGGAATTCCTGGCTGTGAGGGTGGTGGGGCCCTGGCACAGGTTGCCCAGAGAAGCTGTGGCTGCCCCTGAATCCCTGGGAGTGTCCAAGGCCAGGTTGGACAGGGCTTGGAGCAACCCGGGCTAGTGGGAGGTGTCCCTGCCCATAGAACAAGATGGGCTTTAAAGTCTCTTCCAATTCAAGCCATCCCATGATCCCTCTGAATCCTCTTTTTGACGGGAAATGATGCCAAGAGCCGTTTGAAGCCTGTGTTTCAAACAACATCCTCGTTAAGTGGGTCGTGGAAGCCACAACTTCCTCAGCGAGGTCCCGGGAAGCTCCACATCGGAGCGCAGCGTTTGCTGCCGGGTGCAAAGCCGGAGCTTTGGGAAGGCAGGGGGTTGTGCTGCTGGCTCTGGAGCTGTGTGTGAGCGCTGCTGTGCCCTCCCAGACGGGGTGTACGTGTACGAGCTGAGCGCTGTCCTCATCCACCGCGGCGTCAGCGCCTACTCCGGCCACTACATCGCCCACGTCAAGGACCCGCAGACGGGCGAGTGGTACAAGTTCAACGACGAGGACATCGAGAAGATGGAGGGCAAGAAGCTGCAGCTGGGCATCGAGGAAGATCTAGGTAAAACCTTTCAGTTGTCAATGCCCTTTTCAAGCAACTCCTTTCCCCAAAGCCACGGATCCTGTTGCTCCCTGTCGCGGCTCCGAGGAACGTGTGAAACGGCAATCCTGGGGATTGCAGCCAGATTTGCTTGGTTTCAGCCCTGCATGAGTGTTTACACCTCGTGATCAGCTCCTCTAGTATTTCTCTGGCTGCCACATGGCAGATAAGATGCTGATAACTCGAACAGCAGCTCCTATCAGGGTGCAACAGGCAAGTGCTGCTTCCTTGGCCGGTGTTGGAACAGATAACGGGAATACTTTCGGTTCCCTTAACTCGTTATGGTCTTATTTCCACTGAGCTGTTTGACTTAAGAGTCAGTAAAAAAAAAAAATCTTGATCCAAATAACAAGTTGGAAGCTAAAACTGCCCTTTCACTCTGGTGGGTCCCTTTGGATCTCTGCAGAGGGGGTAAATCTTATACATCACACACCTTATTCCCCCCAATAACACCCCCAAACCTTTTCCAGCCCCATCCCCCAGCCCTAAAACACACTCTCCAAGCCACGAAACTTCAAGAATTAGCACTAATTCCTGCCTGGATCTGCATTTTCAGCCTG
Organism: Lepidothrix coronata; assembly: GCF_001604755.1. Lineage (NCBI taxonomy): Eukaryota > Metazoa > Chordata > Aves > Passeriformes > Pipridae > Lepidothrix > Lepidothrix coronata. The sequence goes on from NW_016690394.1 coordinate 9,211, forward strand.
TTTCCTGAGCTATCTTGCTCTCCCTTTCCTCCTACCCCTGTGCCCAAAACAATAACTCGACAACAACCTCCTGTTGACTTCTCCTTGCTGCTTTTCTGTTTTACCATTACTGGCTCGTCCTGTGCTGCTCAAATCACCATGTTCCTGCACTGGATTTCCTGGGGATTTCTTGGAGAGCTTGGGCTGAGGCTGGACCTGCTGGTTTCTCACTCTGCAGCCAATAAATGAGAGTGTTTAATTGGCATTTTGAGGGCTGGGCTGGGCAGTGGCTCAGTGTTCCATAGTGCAGGTGCTTCGTGGTGGGGGAAATGAATGAGAAATTCCACTTGCAGTGCAAGGAATCCGTTCCCAGGAGTGCTGGCTCACCAGGATGCTTTGCTTTGGTTGGAATTTATGGAATGTGGCCTTTCTTAAAAGCATCCCTAAGGGAAAGGTTTAAGTTTGGTGTAACCATGAACCTCCTTCTCCCATTTCCTTGCCCTCACCTGCACGAATGTGCCCAGAGATGGGCAACAGAGCTGGGGAAGGGTCTGGAGCACAAGGAAAAGGGTCTGGAGAACCTCTGGAAAGCAACTCAGGGAGCTGAGGGGGCTCAGCCTGGAGAAAAGGAGGTTGAGGGGGAACCTTCTGGCTCTGCAACTCCCTGACAGGAGGGGGGAGCCGGGAGGGGTTGGACTCTGCTCCCAGGGAACGAGGGACAGGAGGAGAGGGGAAAAAATTGTGCCAGGGGAGGTTTAGGTTGGATACTGGAGACAATTCCTTCATGGAAAGGATGGTCAGGCATTGGAAGGGGCTGCCCAGGGCAGTGATTGAGTCCCCATCCCTGGGAAGAGTTCCAGAGGTGTGTGGATGTGGCACCTGGGGACAGTGCTGGATTAATGGTTGGACTGGGTGATCTTGAGGGGCTTTTCCAGCCCGAGTGATTCCATGGTTCTGCCTGCCCCCAGCAGCTCTGTCCCGTTAATGTTTGACTCTCCCAGGCCAGGATGGAGCTGCCCAGACCTCTAGTGGTGTGAGGGAAAATTAAACCCTGAAAGGTTTGAGCAAAAGAGCTGCTCAGCCTTTGTTTTTAACCTCCCCGGAGTGGCAAAATAAGATGCAAATAAACCACTGCGGTCTCGATTTTTATAAAGTTTTGTGCTTAACCACAAGTCAGTATTCTTATTTCTTGTATTTCAATACAAGGCTGTTTGGAGAGTAGAATTAAAGGGTGTTTAGGAGCCTCTCTAGGGCTGTGGGAGCCCAATATTTTTATCAAGTTTTGATGTTATTTGTCTGTTCCGAGCAAAACTGAGGCTTTTCTTTGTTCCAAATCCATGTAACAGCAGGAGAAGGTCAGTAACATACAGTGAAGGTCTGTGGTGGGGGGAGAGCCCCGGCCACAGATGGGAACAATTTAGAAAATCCTTGGAGAAAATGCAAGTAAATAGAGTCTAGGAAGTCCTCTGGATGGTGGGAGGAGAGGCACATGAATTTTTCCACAATTTGGGAAGAACAGACACTTGCTCTTAATATTTCAGTGGTCCATTTAGACTTTGACCTATGGAACATTGTTCCTTTAATTTTTTTTCTTCATTAAAAATGGTCTGATTTTTGAGGCTGCAGCTGTAGAGGAGTGTTTTCCTTGCCTGAGAATCCATCTGGAAACAGCAGCTCTTGCAACACAGCTTTACATCCCCCACCAGCTGCTCCAAAACAGCCCTTCCTGTGGCTGTTGGCTCCCTAAAAACTTTGCTGTGTGTGTTTTTTTCCCCTCCACGGTCACCTGTAAATAGGAATTTCTTCCCTGAGGATTTGACTCTTTTCCTTTGGAGTCAGGACACCAGAACAAGAGGCGAGAAGAGAGAAAGGATGTTTTTCCAAGAGTTGCTGTTGGCTCAGAGAGGTTCCACTGGGGAGAGAAGAAAGGCTCTTGGAGAAGGGAGGTTCAGAACAGGCTCCTAAATTTAGTGCCTTTGATTTACCCAGAGAGGCTGGAGGGATTTGGGGCTTTCTTTGGGATGCAATTTTGAGCCATGCCAAGCCCAGTGCTTGGCACAGAGGCCTGGCAGAGGGAAGCTGGCTAGGGGGCAAACTCATCCCATGGAAGGAGGATCAGGCTGCCGTGTTGCTGAGGTTTTTCCCTTCTGTCCCACAGCGGAGCCGTCGAAATCCCAGACTCGGAAGCCCAAGTGTGGGAAGGGCACCCACTGCTCCCGGAATGCCTACATGCTGGTGTACAGGCTGCAGGCCAGGGAGAAATCCCTCACTGTCGAGGTGCCAGGTGAGTGATTTGGGAATCTGTGCCAGCCCAGGATGCTCCAGGTGGGCCCCAATGTCGGGATTTTGCTCCAAGCACCATTTTGGGGGCTGGAGCCCTTCTGCTCTGGAGCCAGGCTGGGAGAGCTGGGGGGGTTCACCTGGAGAAGAGAAGGCTCCAGGGAGACCTGAGAGCCCCTTCCAGGGCCTAAAGGGGCTCCAGGAGAGCTGGAGAGGGACTGGGGACAAGGGCCTGGAGAGACAGGACAAGGGGGAATGGTTTTAAACTAAAAGAAGGGAAATTTAGGTGGGATACTGGGGATAAATTCTTCCCTGTGTGAGGGTGGTTTGGCCCTGGCACAGGTTGCCCAGAGAAGCTGTGGCTGCCCCTGGATCCCTGGAAGTGTCCAAGGCCAGGTTGGATGGAGCTTGGAGCACCCTGGGCTGGTGGAAGGTGTCCCTGCCCATGGCAGAGGGTGGGACTGGATTATCTTCAAGGTCCTTCCAACCCAAACCGTTCCATGATTCCATGATTTTTAACCACTCTCCATGTGCCATGTGGCCCCTCAGTGTCATGACCAGTGTTCCTCCTGGGCTTTCCCAGCACTTAATGTATATTAACCTGCCCATCCCTCCCCTGTGCCTGCTCAGACCTCTCTGCCTTAACCAGCTGGTCGGGATGGGAAGGGGTCAGGAGGAAATCATCCCGCTGGCATTTGCTGCAGGGATCCCCCTGGGATTCCAGAGGCGAGGGAGAAGAGCGTGGTTAAATGTCTGAGCAGTGCACGCTGTGTGCTGGAGGTGAATAATCCTGACAGATGTCAGCTTCCCTCTGCAACTGCTTCATCTTTGCCACATCACGAGTAGATGAGGTGAAAACAAGAGGCTCCGAGCCCTGAGCAGGAATTTGGGCTGTGCTTTGGAACTGTGGGGATGGCAGAGCTCCCTGGGGGCTTGGCCTGGGGATTTAATGATGCTTCACCTTTGCTGCTTGATTAGAAATATTCATTAGGCCCCTGGTGCTGAGGTGTGTTCCCCCTTCCTTTTCTGCAGAGGTGGTGGGTCCCTTTGGATCTCTGCAGAGGGGGTAAATCCTGTAAATCACACACCTTATTCCCCCCAGTAACACCCCCAAACCTTTTCCAGCCCCCCTCCTCCAGCCCTAAAACCTGCCCCCCAAGCCACAAAACTTCAGGAATTAGCACCACTGATTCGTGCCTGGATCTGCATTTTCAGCCTGTTTCCTGAGCTGTCTTGCTCTCCCTTCCCTCCTACCCCTGTGCCCAAAACAATAACTCGACAAAAGCCTCCCCACCCAGCTCCAAATTCCTGCGTTGCCTTTGTTTCCCGTGGAATCCCGCCAGGGAACAGGGAGCGAAGGGCAGCACTCTGAGCTCTGTGGTTGTGGGGAGGTTTCATGCAACTGTAAATTTGAGGCATTTTGCTTTGATGCTGTTAAAAAGCGGCTTTTCCAGCACAGTGGAGAGGCACAACTTGGCTCTGACCTCAAGGAGGTCAGGCTGGTTGGTTTTTAATGCTGGGTATTCTCCCAAGGAGGATATTTTTCGCTCAAGAATTAACCTTTCTGCAGATATTTTAGCTCTTCAAAATAATTCTAAATAGGAAAAGGCCTCAGATAAGCAGAGCTTCCCCCCCCTCCTCACACCAGCCTTGGGATGGAAGTGGTTTATCTTCTTTTTTTTTTTCCCTGCTGAGGTTTGGTTTTTGGGTTTTTTTCCACTCATGACAGCAAAAATTCCCATTTCCCTCACGTTTCTGTTGGAGTGCTTATCTCCCATCTCCTGGGGGCTCTTTGCCCTTGGGTTTGCAGTGTGCTGGATCCCAGGGCCAGACAGGCCTCAGGTGTATCCAGCTCTTGTTCCCACCCTGGGAACAATGGATCCTTGGCAGGACAGAGGAGCTGCCCTTAACACAGCAACCAACGCCCAGTAAATTATTTTCTTGGGTGCAAAACGTTGCTTTTAATCATCTACAATCACCTATATTGGGCGAGAGCAATGTCCACAGGCCTGGGAATGGAACGTGAGGGAATTCTGAGGTTTGTTATCCCCAGATAACCCTCGATAATTAACATAGCTGGCATTTTCTCCTCACATTCCTGGCTTCTTTTTTTTTTTTTTCCTCCTTTTTCTCTCCCACCAGCTTTCCTGCAGGAGCTGGTGGAGAGGGATAACTGCAAGTTTGAGGAGTGGTGCAATGAGATGGCCGAGATGCGCAAGCAGAGCGTGGCCAGGGGGAAGATCAAACACGAGGAGGTGAAGGAGCTCTACCAAAGGTTACCCGCCGAAGCTGGTCTGTAAGACATTGTGGAGGATTTCTCTAGTAGAGCTGTTAAGATTGGTGATGATTTGTGACTAACCTTGCCCTCCCTGGAAGGCATTCCCGCAGCCCTCTGGAAGAGGGAAGCTCCGTGCATGCTCAGATTTGTTTTCCCTCGCTGCTTTTCCTGCCTTAACCTATTTTTTCTCCTTTTTTTTTTTTTTTTTTTTGGCCTCTGGCGTCGCTAATTCCCTCTTGCTCCTTCCCCATCAGTCAGCCTCATGCTTTGTGACTCTTTTCTTCTGCCTGCTGAGCAGCTCGTTAGGAGCAGCCAGGCAGAAGAACTGCCTGCTCCTGACTTGCCAGCTCAGGGCAGGTTTGGGAGCTGGTGATCCTGATTCAGCAGCAGGTAACTGGGAGAATGCCTGACCTCCAGCAGAAAATTAGTGGATCCATCCCTGCCAGTGCCTCAAAGCTCCGTGTCTCAGCTTTGTAGTGACTGGGGTTAATCCTTTCCTCCTGCTCCTTGTGTCTTGTCACCTCAGCACAAGGGGTTTTATTCCCCACCTTGTTTTTCCCTCCCATCTCCCTCAAAAGCATAGGGACACTTGCTCTGTCTGTCCAGCATGTGGGATTTCACTATGTGCATCTCCTAAAAACTCCAGGAAAATTATAATTGAAGACTTAAAAGTGGGTTTAATTGTGGGGCCTGCTGGAGAATTTGATGTTTTAGCTTTTATTGCCAGACACTCAGAGCCAGCACTGAGATTGGAGTAGCCCAAAGGAAACTCCTGCTCCTGTAAATCTGCCTCTCCAATTCAGGAATGCAGGTGTTTAACTCTGGAGCAGGAGCATGTCACAGCTCATCCTGAGTCCCCAGGAGCCTGAGCAGTGTTCAGATGTCACTGTGAGATCAGAGCTGTGCTGGAGGGATCAACCTGCCCTGACTCACCTGCCAAAAGGAGCAGCAGCACAATCCCACTGCGCCTTCCCTCAGCAGGAACAGAATAGTTTGCTCTCGGCATTTCTAACGTGACAGAGGAATAAATCCCCAGAAAGATGTTTTTTACAAGTGCAGGTAAAGCTGTTGTGCCTCAATTTGGAGCTGCCAGGCCCCAAAGCAGTGCCCTGGGGCACCCACTGGGCACAGCCCGGGCACAGCACTCCCAGCACAGCTGGAGGCAGCGTCATTCCAGCGCCGCGCTGGGGCCTGGCCCTTGGAACCGGGGGCTGCCTCTGCAGCTGTGCAGACACGTTCCCTGCCAGCTTTGTGGAGTCTGCCCCAGAAAAACGTCCTTTCTGGGGGAGGCAGCTTTCATCCCAAACTAGCAAACCCGTTCTGACAGCGCCGGAATTCTCCGGAGGTCACGGCTGCGGAGGGCGTTGCGTAAGATGAAAACACCATGGGTTGAGGCTGGGGAGGAAAAGAGGCTTCACAGAGCTCCAGTGCAAGCTGGAGACGCAGTGTTTTCCTGTCTTCTGTGTTTTCCTGTCGCTTCTCTGTTGCTCCTTCCCAGGAAACATCAAGGATTTGTGTTCAGTTGATAAATGTGACTCACAGCTGCCTTTCCCCGTGGTTTCAGAGCTGCCTTTGAGGCAGCAGAGAATGGGTTTAAAATTTCTGATTTCCTCCTAATTTCCCACTCATCCCCCAGAAGAGTTGTGGATCAATAGTGTGTCTCAGTATTGAGATACAGGGCTGTCACCCAAAACCATTTCCCTGCTCATACAGGCACTGACCTGCTCCTGAACCTTGGCTTTGTGCAGGTGCTTCTCCTTCAGCAAACAAGGGCGAACCCGCTGCTCTGCTTCAGCAAAAAATCTGAGCAAGTTTCCATTTGCCCTGTAAATTTTAAAACATGGGACTGTTTCTCACCCAGAATTGTAAGAAAAACACTGGAATTTCAAGTGCTGAAAGGGTGGGGTGAACACCGACCTCGATTCTTTTGTGGTGTTGCTTTTAATTTTCAAATTAGCCCGATGAACTCTCTCTGTTGTAGAAAAAGCCTTTAATGTATGATCATAATTTCAATATTATATCAGTCCCTCGATGGATGATGGGAAAACCTTCCCCTTTCCTCGACTGCTCTCCAGGAATCCCCCAAAGGTTTGAAAGCACTCCCATTCCTCCTTGGAGCTGTTCCATATTGATTGCTGAATCCGAAATGACCTGAACATCTTAATATCTCATGTCTTCTAAATCTGTGACACCGAGATGAGAAGGGGGTGAGAGAAGCTGGATCAGATATTTGAAAACCTGTTCCTCAGAGATGTAACCAACAGTGATTTCCTGTTAATTTTTAAGAGGAATTCTAAAGTACCACCTGGTGTTGGAGCTGACGCATCCGGGCTTGTTCCTCTTTGTGGTTTCTCCCCTCCCAGGTTCCCCCTACGACTTCATCTCTCTGGAATGGCTGCAGAAATGGCTGGATGAGTCCACTCCTCCCAAACCTATCGACAACACGGCCTGCCTGTGCTCCCATGGCAAACTCCATCCCGATAAAATATCCCTGATGAAGAGGATTTCGGAATACGTGGCCGACTTCTTCTACCGGCGCTACGGGGGAGGGCCCCGGCTCAACGGTACCGTCCCCTCGGGGGGTGCTGGGCGTGTCTTAGAGCCTTCTTCTGGTCCCAACCCCATTTGGACCCCTCCTTGATCATCACAGCTTTATTTCAGTGCTTTAGTGCTGCGCTATTTCTGGGGATTTTTTTAATATCACCTAATTCTGTTAACGTTCCCCAAACCCACTGAGTGGGATTGCAGGGCCTGCTGTGTCCAGGAAGGGCTGGGCCTGCAGGAATTGCTGAGGATTGCTTAGAAAATCCGACACTTGGAAGGTTTGAAGGCGATTCTAGAAAATAAGACTTGCACAAGGAACCCCCCCAAACTCTTGACAGTTCTTTGCTGTGCCTGCAGCACCCGCAGCTCCTGTGTGGGCAGAGTCTCAGGGAGCATTCAGGCCAAAAAAATCCCTTCCTGTCTGTCACCTCATCCAAGGAAGCACAGACCTGTTGGCCTGCATTCTCCTGCTGAAGCATCCACCACACATCCAGCTTTTTGGGGTCAGCCCAGCCCCTCCAGGCTTTGGCCACCCCTTCCTCGAGCCCCAGGCTTCATTCCTTTGAGGAAGGAGCTCAGTAACTCCCACTGAGACCAAATTAGCTCAGCTCCTACCGGGAGCTTGTAGGGAAGGAATTGCTGGTGACGCAGGCAGCCTTTGTGGGGAAAAACAGGGCAAGGTTTATTAGTCAAGTGGAAGATTTCCTGAAGGGTCGTGGGCTGAGTGTGGCTGGGAGGGAGGGATAAAAGGATGGATGGACACGCTGCTTCCCATCCCCTCTTGCTCCCAGATGAAAATACACACAATACACGCCCAGCTGTAGGATTTCCACTCCTTTGGTCCAGTGCAGCTTTGCAGGAGGATGTTTTTTCTGGGTTTAACTGGTAAAATGCCACGATACAGGTGTTTTCCTGGCATGTGCCTTTGCCTGTGTGCTGGGCTGACCTGGCTCCGAGTGCAGGTGGTGGATACCGGGACTCTGATAGAGCTGTGGAGGGAGTGAAGCAGATTTCACCTCATTTGCAGCATTTTATGCTTCTTTAAGCTTCAGATGTGGCCTGATAACCCCCAGGATCTCCTCATTTGCACATGAAATCTCCCATCCTGAGGCCAGGATAGTTGGCACACTCCAATCTGAGGGTGGTCGAACAGACAATAAGACACCTGTGTAAGAAACTGTGCAAGAAATAGTGTAATAAATTGTGTTTTTCCCCCCCACCCCAGTCAAAGCACTTTGCAAGGACTGTGTGGTGGAAAGGTGTCGAATCCTGCGGCTCAAAAACCAGCTGAATGAAGACTACAAAACTGTGACCAACCTGCTGAAGGTCACAGTCAAGGGGTATGTCAGTCCCAAGTGCTTTTTAGAAGTGCCTATATAACTTTTTCCTAAAGATTTTACCGGTTGGGCTCTGAGGGAGAAGGGGGCTGTGATTTTGTGGTGATTTGCCTTGTTCTCTCCCTGCAGGAACGACGGGTTTTGGGTTGGAAAAGCATCTTTGAGGAGCTGGCGTCAGCTGGCTCTGGAGCAGCTGAATGAGCAAGATGAAGATGCAGAGCACAGTAATGGAAAAATGAACGGAAACGCACAAAACAAAGGTATTCCCTCCTCATTTCCTCCTAATTTCTGCTGTACTGACCCAACAGCTCTGCCTGGTCCCTCCTACAAAAGACACATCGGGTGTTTCTGTAGCTGTTTTGTTTCCCTTGTATGAGTAGGGAAGAGAGGATAATAAATCAAATAAACTCCCTTTTAAGGAGCTTTTTCTTTGCTAGGCTTGGAAACTGCGGGGTGATCTTCGTACCTGGAGAGGGAGATGAGGGGATAAGTGGTTTTACAAAGCTGTGTGAAATTACCCCCCCCAGCCACACAATGTTTTCATCTGCTTTTCTCTGAGCGAGGGAACACAGGGGAGGAAGAAACATGAAAATTACCTTGGGGAAAGGGATGATGATGATGATGTTTGTTGTGAAGGTTGAGGGATGAAACAGCACAGGTGATGCAGCAGCACTGGGAAACAAAAATCATTAAAAGAGCCTAGGAACAAAAATCATTAATTGGACCCAATTCTGTGCCCATATCATGAGACTAAGTGGAGAGTTATTTGCCTTCTGCTCTTTAAATCTTTGGAAATTACGTGTCGTTGACCTTTTCTGAACTGAGAGCAAGAAGCTGGTTGGAATGAAAGTGGGGATGATGGCTCATGGCATTGATCTTGGGCTTGGAGGCTTGAGAACACCCCACCGATAATGTCTGTAAGGTGGAGCACTCAGTGAGAAAAGGGCATTTCTGAGCTACCACTCCCGTTTCCTCGGGGCTGCCTCTGATTTACAACAGGTTGCAACTCCCAGTAGTACAATTGAATTACTCACAAGCCAAGTTGCTCGTTAAGCAGCTCGTTAGAGGCTCTTACTGACACCTCATTGTCTTCCCGATGCTCCACTCAGCGGCCGAAGCTTCTGTGTGTGGAGTTATGGATTTTAACTGGAATTCAGACGTTGATTTGGGGCCTGTCAACCCCCTGCCGGCTTCCCTCTCGGTTTGTCAGGCAGCATCTGGTTTAGATCAGGAATTTTTGCCAGGAATTCTGCTGCCTTTGCTCTTACCTAGGCTTGTTTAGGTTAAACTCGGGAGATCCTTGGGAGCAGTGAACCCCCGCGGTGTTCCAGCCCTAACAAATGCATCCTTTGTAATCTCACAAAGGCTTGGCTTGTGCTCCACGCACTTCAAAGCCCTCCTACGTGGCCTGGAGGCTGTAATCCCGCCTGCCCAGAGGCCAAGACATCAGAGAACAACAAATTTCCTTCCAGATTTTCCCTTGGGTTGAGGGTTTTGCTGGAATTTGAAAGGCGGCCGAGTTCCTTTCCCCCCCACCCCGCCATAAGATTTTTCCTTGGGAAGAGGAACTCTGTGCAATCCTCTTGTCTTACTAATTTATTTTTTTTCAATTAGATGAATCAAACGAAGAGAAGAGGGAGGAGGAAGAGGAGTTAAATTTTAATGAAGACATCGTTTGCCCACACGGTGAGTGTCTCCGGGGGTTGGAGCTGAATGTCTCCCTTGTGTCCCACTGCTCCACACATGAACCTCGTAGCCTTTGCTCCAACTGCAGCCAGCGTGAGGAGCCACTGCAGAAATGTGCTTAACTCTCATTTTCCTGGTGGTTCTTGCACTCAGAAGTTTTACTTGCAGGCAGATCCTGTAAGGGCTCAGCCAAGCTGAGCTTCTCCCCCTCTCAGGGCATCCTGGGCAGCACCAAAGCTCTGCAGCCACTTGAAGGCTCTGAAAGCATTAAGAGAGAAAGAGGCGGTGTAAATCACTCCAGGTGGGAGCTCAGAGCGTCCATTTAATCCTGGTTTACATTAGAACAGGAGCACTCAGCCGACACCTGGGCTGGGACCTCCGGATATTGATCTCCCAACCTGCTGAGCTTTGGTGTCTGTTTACTGAAAGTTTTGACCCCGTGTGGGTTGTTTTCCAAGTGATGCCTCATTAGCTGCATCCTTGGCTACCCTGTTGTTTAAATCTCACTTTTTAGAGCCCCTATTCCCAGACATAACTCTGTTTTACTTAAGCTCCTCTTCGTAGGCACTGATTTCCCTACTGGGGAGGCTCCATCTTATCCCTAATAAGAAAGAAAAATGCCATAAATTAGCCACACTCCTCCTGTCATCAGGGCTAATCAAGAACCTGGAGTAAGGCTGGAGAAAGCTCATTTTCAAGGCGGGTGTTTAAGCACTTTGTCACGATTTTATCTGTTACTCACAGCCTTGAACGCTGCGTTTCCCGTTGCCTCGAGGCTGCTGCTGCTCAATAAAAGCAGGGAGTGTGGGGATAGAACATTTATGTAGCCAGACACGATAAAAAATAGGCCAATAGGCCTTTGGAAAATATTATGGTGTTAAATTGCTGGTTGATCTGTGACTTTGGGTCAGAGCAGAATAAATAATACTGACTAAGGGGCTGCTGGCAGGGCAGGTTTTGTTGTCTTGAGCTAACCTTTGATTATTCGTGGAAAACAACCTTTCCACCTTGAAAAATTCTCTCTGGAGTGGATCAGCAAATCTGTAGTCTTGTTCCTACAGCCTTAATTTTGTGGTGGAGGAGGTTCCTGCCTCCGTGGGAGGCTCTGGAAAAGCCAGGGCTGGCTCTGTGAGGGCTGGCTGGCCTCCAGGAATGCCACCCGGGCGTTCCCTTCTCGACTCCCTTTGCATCCTTGCTGCAATTCCTCACTCTCCAGTAGCTGCCTGATCCCAGTGAATAATTTTTTCCAGATACCAAGTTAAGCCTTCCTTTGATGTCCGTGCCCAAAACATGTCCCTGGATGGTGGGAGTGGGAAACAGGGTCAGCAGCGGTTGGGATCATCTTCCAGATGGCAAAACACTTGTTCCTGCACACCCAGAGCTGATTTTTCCTCCTCTTTTCCTCACCATATTAATCTATTTTAATTAATCATGTGGTGTCAAGGCACTTATTTGTACAAGCTCCTCTTCTTCCCCATCGTTGGCTCTGGACAACATCCTGGTCCAACCTCCGGAGCCACTTGGCCGTGCTGGATGAGGCCCAAGTGGCCAAGTGCTGCATCGAGGCCTGACCTTTGTTTATTAGAGGAAAAGCAGGAGGGGATGGTTGCTATTTTTTCCTCTCCAGGGCTGGCCAAATTCCAGGCTGGGCTGGAGCAAATCCGTGAGCCCGAGGAGCTGCTTGTCATGTTAAAGAGCTACCAGAGGGTGGGGAGGAAGGAGTTTCTCTCCCTCTCCTCTCTCTGCAGCTCTCCAGGCTATAGAAAAGCAGATAATAAGGTATTGTGCCCTTTGGACACGGCAGTTGCTGTTTTCCTTCCCTCTTGCTGGTGCAATCCCACCGAGGCAGGAATATTCCCAAATCCGGTTTGCACCCCGGTGTCGCAACGACTGCTCCTCGTGTTTCTCCCGGTGCCTGCTCATAGCACAGTGACTTCCAGCTGCTGTCTCAGAGGGGGATGTGCTTGTGTTTTCCCCTTGGATATCATCACCCCTGCAAGGGGCAGCTGCTCAGATCCTGGAGCCTTCTCCAGTTTTCCCAAGCCTTGTTTATCCGGAGTGTGTGTTGTCATGTGTGCACGTGGTGTCCAAGAGCCTGGGTGTGTCTCCTGCTTCCATCCCTGAGATGGCAGGCACAAATGGCTCCTGATAAACCCTTCCTGGGCTTTTTGAGCTGCCTGAGCACCGGGATAAATAATCCTGATAGCAGGATAAATAATCCTGATGGATAAATAAGTTGTCTGGGGGACAGCTGGTAAACCTTGCCCGGTGTCTTTGCACCCCGGTGGTTCCCCAGAGCAGATTTAGGGTGCCAAATCTGCCCTTGCCACATTTTGAGGTGCTTGGATAGGGCATGTGAAGCCATCTGAGATTCTGCAGGGGGAATTTGGGATTTCAAGGATGTGGAGAGCACCTGGCTTCTGTTCCATGGGACACAGGGTTAGTCTGGGGCTTGGTGCAGGGAGGCACCATGGGGGTGTAGCTGTGGAGGAGGAACCAGTAGCCCTGTGCCCTCTTTGGCTTTTCCCATCATCCCTGCTTGTGTTTGATCAGCTTGGAAATTCATTTTTATGAATTAAAATTATTATTACTATTACTGATATTATTATTTTTCCCTGTCTAAGGGAAGCAAGGAAGGAGTTGAAGGTGACTTTGTCCGCCGGGCTGGTTTTTGCTGACGTGGTTTTGGCTGCTACACGTGTGGATCTCTTCCCCCACCTTTATTCCCTGTAATCTCTTCAATCAAGGGCTGCAAAACATCCCTGAGCATGTTGTGATCAAAGCCCTTGCCTTGATTCTCTCCCTGCAGGTGACCTGTGCATCTCGGAGAACGAGCGCAGGGTGGTTTCCAGGGAAGCCTGGGAGAAACTCAAGCAATATTTCCCAAAAGCCCCCGAATTCCCGAATAACAAGGAGTGCTGTTCCCAGTGCAAGGTATTTGCCAAATATTCCCCTTTTTGTTGACTGTAAATACTGGTTGTGTTTCTGGTTTCCCTTTTGTCACGACCCTGTGCCATGGAGGAGAATAATGTCACCTTTTAGTGCAACTGGGATGGAATTCACTGTTTCCTGCAGATTTTGGAGCGTGAAGGGGAGGAAAACGAAGCTCTCCATAAGATGATGGCCAGTGAGCAGAAGACTTCTCTCCAGAACCTGTTCCATGATAAATGCAGGCCTTGCCTGGGCAGTTGGCCTCAGGTAGGGAAGGAGGGGAACCAGGGAATGCAGCTGGGCTTGGGGCAGGTTTTATTGGCTTTTATCCTCTCCTTCCAAAGAAGCTGTGGTTGCCCCATCCCTGGAAGTGTTCCAGGCCAGGTTGGACAGGGCTTGGAGCAACCTGGGCTAGTGGAAGGTGTCCCTGCCCGTGGCAGGGGAGTGGAATGAGATCCTTAGGGTCCTTTCCCACTCCATAACCGTTCTCTCGGTCCATGCCAGCAGCTCACACGTGTGCTGTGCTGAGGTGTGATTTCCCTGGATTAGCTGTGCTGGCACAGAGCCCTAAAGAGCCACAGGAATGGCTCCTGTGCCAAGGGAGCTGTGGCTGGCCCGGAATCAGCCAGATAACAGGGACAATATTGCTGCTGGGGTTGTATCCGTCCCTGGAAGGATGGAAATGCCGCCGTGCTGGTGGAAGTGACTTTTCTACCTCCTTCCATCAGCCTTCCCAGGTTGGAGAATGCTGGAATACACCTGAGTTCTTCTCCACCACCAGCTTTGGCTGCTCCAGGTGTACTCCAGCATCCTCCTGCCTCCCAGGAGCTCAGGAGGAGCTCCCCAAAATGCCGACACCCTCCAAAGAGCCCCGACAGCCGTGCAAACCCTCTCCTGACGGCTGCTCCGGGACTTTTTGGGGATTTAGGGTGGCCCAAAAGGAGTGGAACAAGCTCTTGGTTCAGTCCTTGGCTCCTGGGAGTCTCGTGGTGCTGATTAATGGTTGGCTTTCCAATCCTGCCAAGGTGCTTTGGCAGGTCTCTGCCTCGGTCCCTTGCTGCTCCAGCTGGGAATAAATCCTGAGGCAATATGGATCCATGGCTTGGAACCAAGGAGATCCAGAAGGGTTTAAAGGGAGTTTCCCTGAACTGGAGAGCTCCAGGTTCTGCCAGGGGTGTTAAAGGCTTGTATCTGGCAGGATTTGCCTTTGGAGCTGGAGGAGGTGATGGAAAGCTGGAGCCTATCACTGTTGGTCAGAAACAGGAGCCTCTCCACCACTGGGGCTGCATCCTCCTTTCCCTTTGGATTCTCCTTTCCCTTGGAATTTCCCAAGGGAACCTAATAAAAGAGAGCTGAGGATTTTTCCTTCAAGCTTTTGGAGTTTTCCTGATCCAAAACAATTGAGGGGTTTGGGGAGGGAAAACAAGCAGAGTGGTTTAATCTAGAGATTAAGGGAGATTAAATATATATATATATATATATATATATATTCCTCAGGTGTGCTGAGTTTTCCTGCAGAAAGATGGAGCAAGCCCTTAAATGCATGGTAGGGAAGATGGTGAGGATATAGATGATCGTGGAAGTGATTTTGTCACCCAGCTCTTGGGATCTAGGTGGTTTTTTGTTCAGGAGCAAACAATTTATTGGTAAATTGGGACAAGAAGACAGGATTTATCCCAAAAACACTGCCTTGTTGGGTGCACAGCTGGGGTTTTTTGTTCCTGCTGCTGCCAGAAGGAAAAACCCGTGGATTTTGATATTGGAAGTAAGTGAGGGAGGTTGGGGTGGTCTCTGACCACAAGTACCCAGCGAGAGAAAACAGCACTTGGCTGCTCCAGGGAAATGCCCCTTTCCCACTGGGAATTAAAGGTAATTGGATTGAAAGCTTGACTAACTTTGTAATAAACATGAGATTAGTAAAGTCAGTGCTTAGTACTTGATCCCAAATTATTTTCCTTGGCTTTCCCAGCGTGCTTGGATGGAGTTGTCATGGTAAAACCGTGCCGAGGTCTGGGAGGGAGCGAGCGCTGCCGACAAACCTATTGCTGGGTTCATTAAAAAGATCCCTTTTCCTTCTCTTTTCCCCCCAGGAGACAGATGAGCTGTATATTGTTTCGCAGTTCTTTGTAGAAGAATGGAGGAAATTTGTCAGGTAATTTTGGCTGGAGGGTTTTGGTGCTTTTTATCCCCCGTTTTGGGGGCCGTAGGTAACATTTTGCTTCCGAATGCCGGCACAGTGGGTTCGTGGAAACAAGGAAGCCGATTTTTGCAGGACTTGTGTTGGTTGTACAACACTGAATTTCCTTGTTTACCATGTGTTAACCAGATGGTCGGATTAGCTGGTAACCTGATTAGTTTTTTCATCAGTCTGGAGCTGTAGCCCAGAGGTCACCTCTCAGTCCTGTTTGCACAGGCTGGAGATGGAAATCTCCCCTGGACGGAATCATTTTGCAGCACAGAGGAACGTGGATCTGATTTCCTCATCACTTGTAGTTAATATTCCATGTTGGAATGCCTTCTGTAAATAATTCACCTGTGATTTCTTCTTGGCTGCCTGCAGGACTGGGGGTTTTTGGTGGGATAAGCTGGTCCAGGTTTCCAAACCACCTTCCCTTTTGCAGGAGGCCGACACGCTGCAGCCCCGTGTCCTCCATAGCCAACAGTGTCCTGCTCTGCCCCCACGGGGGGCTCATGTTCACCTTCGCTTCCATGACCAAAGAAGACTCCAAACAGTGAGTTTTTTCCCTTCACACATTTTCCTTTCCCCAGGAGAACAGTCCAAAAGGAACGTTCTTGCTGCCGAGCCGCAGCGAGACGAGGAGCGAATCCTTTCCCCCAAACTAAATCAACACCTCGGCTTTCTCAGAGCCACCTCAGCCTTCCTGCAAGGCAAGACCTAAATTGTCCAAGGATGCTGGGTCAGGAAAAAAGAGCTTCCTTCAGCTTGGTTAGTTCCTGACAATAACCACCCTGGATCTGACCGGGACGCAGGAACATCCTTCTTCCTTACAATTTGCTTTCCGTGCGCGTTCCCCCCCGGCGCGCTGCACTTCGTGCTCCATGGCGTTGTTTCTGCAGTGATGCAGCACTGAAAGTAGAAACTCTTCCCCTCCTTCCCTCCTCCATCTCTCCCTCCGGCACGGCGGGAGCACAGCAGCGTCACTAATCACAGCCTGCCGCCGTCGGGGTGTGCAGGCCCTCCCCTGCAGCTGATCTGGGGGGGATTTTGGTGGTTTTCTTTTGTTAAAATGCTGAAGAAGGAGGAGGGTTTTTTTGGGGGGAGCTTGGCTTTTCCATGTCATAAAGCACCTGCCTGTTCCTTTGCACAGTATAGCTCTGATATGGCCCAGTGAGTGGGAGAGGATCCAAAAGCTCTTCGTGGTGGATCACGTCATCAAGATCACCCGGACACAGGGCCCCGAGGGCGCCCGCTACACCTCGGAGCCCCGTGAGTCACTCTGCTCCCTGGGCTCTGGGAATGGCTCTTGTAGGATAAGAAGTGAAGTCTGAGGTGGTAAATGTGGAGCTTGGCAGGTTCCCCACCTGGAGCACTGTGTCCAGCTGGGGGGTCCCCAGCACAGGGAGGACGTGGAGCTGCTGGAGAGAGTCCAGAGGAGACCACAGAGCTGCTCCAAGGGCTGGAGCCCCTCTGCTCTGGAGCCAGGCTGGGAGAGCTGGGGGGGTTCACCTGGAGAAGAGGAGGCTCCAGGGAGACCTTACAGCTCCTTCCAGTGCCTAAAGGGGCTCCAGGAGAGCTGGAGAGGGACTGGGGACAAGGGGTGGAGGGACAGGACAAGGGGGAATGGTTTTAAACTAAAAGAAGGGAAATTTAGATGGGATATTGAGATGGAATTCTTCCCTGTGAGGGTGGTTTGGCCCTGGCACAGGTTGCCCAGAGAAGCTGTGGCTGCCCCTGGATCCCTGGAAGTGTCCAAGGCCAGGTTGGACAGGGCTTGGAGCAAGTGGAAGGTGACCCTGCCCATAGCAGGGATGAGGTTTAAGGTCCTTCCCAACCCAAACCATTCAGGAATTCAATTGATCCACTCCAGGTTGGCAGTGAGAGGCACTGGGATGGAGTCTCCAAAGAGCTGAAGCAATTAAATATGGGGTTTTTTTTCCTTGGAAATATGTTTGTTAAACACATTAACACATTAACTATGTTTATTAACATATTAAATCTGCTTTCTCCCCAGAGCTGTGCCCGGAGTGCCGGGAAGGGCTCCTGTGCCAGCAGCAGCGGGACCTGCGCGAGTACACCCAGGCCACCGTGTACGTGCACAAAGTGGTGGATAACAAAAAGGTACCGACAGGCTCCCCCTCCATCCTGCTCAGGGAGCAACAGGAACACCCTCAGGGGGGTCTCACAGCCCCCAGGGGCTGGGACTGGGGTTCCTGGTGGTGGGGAGGGCAGAAATCCCCCGGCTCTGTGGCTCCAGCTTTGGCCAAACCAGCACACGGGAACGTTCTGGCTCTGAAAATTCAGGCTCCTTTTGCCAAATGGAATCCTTTGTGTTTTCAAGGATGCTCCCAGCTGTTTCTTCTGTCTCAGCTGTGTTCCCAGGCTCTACCTGCTCTCCTCCCCCTCCAATATTTGTCATTTCCTTTCTACTTGCTCAAGTGACATTTATCCCTGGATAGAAATAAGCTCTTCCCCTTGGTGCTGGTGAGAGGCTGAACTCCGAGATGGTTTTCAGGATCCCTAAAAGCTGCAAATTATGTTTTTGCTGATCTTAAGTGTCAGGATCAACTCCAGAATTGCTTTTCCAGGGACCCAAATCTGGCTCTGGTGGAACTTAGGGCTTTTTAGGAGGCAACCAAGGCTGGTGGGCACTAGGATCAAGACATTCCCTGCACTTTTGCAGGGTGGGAGTGGGTTCGTTTTGGCCTTCCATTGATTTCCACCTCCCTGCCAATCCCAAGGAGGCGCTGGAGCCCGGAGAACCACAGGGAGCCGGAGGCTGGATGGGTTCCTGCCTGGCTTGTGAGACGTGGAGCAGCAGCACGTCCGGAGCCATCAGCCTGAATCCCGAGGCTGGATCCGCCTCGGCTCCGCCGCAGGAGAGGCTTGGGGGTTGTGTTTTTCTGGCACTGGCCAGGACTGTGCTCACACGTGGGGCTGGCAAAAAAACAGGGAGCTATTCTTTGTGGAGCAGCTGGAGCTGGAGAGAGGGGGCGAGAGAGTGCCCACGAGATTCCCTCAGTAACAGGGCAGGGATGGGAAGCAGCAGGAATGCCAGCCAGGATCACTGGGAGCCACTGTGTCCTTCCTGCTGGGCTTTGCAAAGTCAGGGAGTGTTTCCCAGCCCCTCACCCCTTCTCCTCCCCCTGCTACCTCCTTGGGGTGCAAGAGGGAAGTCCCATTTTTAAAATCGTTGTAGGATGGCACTGCTGGATTTCTGAGAGCTCTGGGGAATGTTTGGGAGCTGGGATTGCATCGATGATTTTAAATATATTGATGGAATTGTGAGCTCTCGGGCATCCAGGTCTCCTGAGCTCCTGCAACCCCAGCTCCAGCTCCATAGATGGGAATTCACATCCAGGCAAGTCCGTGTCTCCTGGAGTGACTTCCACAGACCTGAACGTCCCTTTTATTTATGTATTTGTGTAAATTGTTTAGGTTTCATTTACTTACACCCTGCAGCCCCATAAATAATGGTTCTGAGTCCCTCTGCAGGGAGGGACAAGTGTCTTAATTTACAGATAATATTCCTTTCTCCATGATGAGGCTTTTGTAATGCACTTGGATCAACCAGCTACTGGGAAAGGAATCAGTCCAGGCCCCGGGAGACTTTCCCTTGCCTGGAGAGAAGGGCAGGAAGCACCTGCAGCTCCATAGAGGGGGATTCCTGAGCCGAATCCCCCTGAGGTCCCACGCAGCTGGGGAGGGTGGAGGAGCCTTTTCAGACCTCCTGGAGCAGCTCCCGGGGTTATTCCCAGGCTCTGTGGGTGGAGGTGGCACCAGGAAGGTGTCCAGGAGCTGGTTCCGTGGTGGGACAGTCCGGGTGGGTGCTGTTGGTCACAGCAGAGTGGTTTTTGTGACTCCAGGTGATGAAGGACGCGGCTCCGGAGCTGAACGTGAGCAGCTCGGAGGCTGAAGAGGAAAGGGAGGAAAACAAGCCAGAGGGGGAGCAGGACCCCGATTTTAACCAGGTAGAGATGAAAAATCCCAGGAGGTTCCTTGATTTCCACACCATCCTCTGGAGTCAGCACGATGAGGTCACCTCCCTCCTCCCCTGGGTCCGACTGGTGGGGGACACGTGTCTCAAAGTGTCACTGGAATGGTCAGACCACACCAGTGCTGGTTTTTGGAGAGGTTAAACCTGGACAGGGACTCGTCTGCCCGTGGAAATCTGCCCCACGCTGGCATTAGGACCAGGAACTGAGGCTTGAAGGCAAATCCTTTGGTCTTCTCCACACTTGCACGCTTCAGTTGGCTTTCCAAGGGATTTTCCATCGCTTCCCACCTTCCCTCGCATGACCAACTCGCCCCAAGCACCCTCTGGGATACAGGGAACTTGGGTTTATTCCCAAATAACTCGATCTCCGTGGGTTTTGCCTCCTCTCCAGGCCAACGGCGGCGCAAAACGCCAGAAACTCTCCCAGCAGAGCTACATCACCTACCAAAAACAGGGAATCAGGAGGAGCACCCGGCACAGGAAGGTCCGAGGGGAGAAGGCCCTGCTGGTGTCGGCCAACCAGACCCTGAAAGAGCTGAAGATACAGGTGGGGGGGAGGAATGCCAGGAATGAGGGAAAACCATCAAACCAGGAGCGTGGGGAGGGAGGGGAAGGGTCTGAAATCCCACGTGGGGTCAGATTGGGGTGGGGTGGGAATTAGGGGGGGTGTGTTGGGTTGGGAATTAGGATGTGTTGGGGGGGCTGTGTTGGGGGGGGCTGTGTTGGGGTGAAAATCAGGGTGAGGTTGTGTTGGGGTGGAATTGGGGGTTGTGTTATGGTGGGAATTGGGGTGGGAAATTGGGCTGTGGGAGTTGGAGAGGGAGGGTTGTGTTGGGGTGGGTTGTCTTGGGGTGGGAATCAGGGTGGAAATTGGGGTGGGTTGTGTTTAGGGTGGATTGTGTTGGGGTGGGAAATTGGGGTGTGGGAGAGTTGTATTGGGGTGGGTTGTGTTTGGAGTGGGAATTAGAGGAGGTTGTGTTGGTGATGGAGTTGGGATGGGAATCAGGGTGGGTTGTGTTGTGTGGGAATTGGGATGTGTTGGGGGGGTTGTGTTGCGGTGGAATTGGGAGTTGGGAATCAGGGTGGGTTGTGTCGGGGTGGGAATGGGGGTGGGATTGGGGGATCTGCAGTGCCCCATCCCTGCTCCAAGAAGCCCTGTCCCTGTCCCAGATCATGCACGCCTTCTCCGTGGCCCCCTTCGACCAGAACCTGTCCATCGACGGCAAGATCCTGAGCGATGACACGGCCACGCTGGGCAGCCTGGGGGTCATCCCTGAGTCCGTCATCCTGCTCAAGGTATCCGGGGGGATCCGCCCCAAATCCAGGGGGATCCCACCCAAATCCAGGGGGATCCCGCCCAAATCCACAGGGATCCTGCCCAAATCCATAGGGATCCTGCCCAAATCCACAGGGATCCTGTCCAAATCCATAGGGATCCCGCCCAAATCCGCAGGGATCCCGCCCAAATCCGCAGGGATCCCACCCAAATCCGCAGGGATCCCGCCCAAAATCCACAGGGATCCCGCCTAAAATCCACAGGGATCCCACCCAAATCCACAGGGATCCCGTCCAAGTCCACCAGGATCCCACCTAAAATCCACAGGGATCCGGCCCAAATCCACAGGGATCCGGCCCAAATCCACAGGGATCCAGCCCAAAATCCACAGGGATCCAGCCCAAAATCCACAGGGATCCCACCCAAAATCTGCAGGGATCCAACCCAAACTCCACAGGGATTCAGCCCAAACTCCACAGGGTTCCAGCCCAAAATCCAGAGGGATCTCACCCAAAATCCAGCTGAGTTCGTGCAGTCAAAGGAAAACGTGTCGTGGGGCCTGTGAAAATTGGGAAAAATCCAATGAGTTCCTCACGGAGCCCCTTCCTGGAGGAGGAAAATCCTGTTTGGTTTTCGTTTGGAGGAGGAAAATCCTTATTTTTATTGGTTTTGGTTTGGAGGAAGATCTCTTTTTGCTTTTTTGTTTTTTGGAGGAAGAAAAAACTTGTTTTTGAGGAGGAAAATCCTCAGGTTTTTGCTTTGGAGGAGAAAGATCCACATTTTTTTGTTTTGGAGGGGGAAAATCCTTATTTTTTTTGTTTTGGAGGAGGAAAATCCTTATCTTTTTTATTCTGGAGGAGGAATATCCGTTTTTTTTTGTTGTTTTGGAGGAGACAAATCCTCATTTTTTTATTTTGGAGGAAGAAAATCCTTATTGATTTTGTTTCAGAGGAGGAATTCCTTTTTTTTTCATTTTGGAGGAGAAAAATCCTTATTTTTTTGCTTTGGAGGAGGACAATCCTTATTTTTTCTTCCCAAGGGCCTTTATTGGCCGGTTTTGCTGCTGAGCAGTGTGGGTACCAGCCCAAACTCCAGCTAAATTAGGGAATGAATCCTCCTCTCACGTTCCCAGTGTTTGGGCAGGAGCCCCATTCCCTGCTCCCCTCCGGAGGTGGCTCCAGGAGCTCCTTCATCCCGGTATTCCCGTATTTTTTCCAGGCTGATGAGCCCATCGCGGATTACGCAGCAATGGACGACGTTATGCAAGGTCAGAGGGGAGGGGGAAGGTTGGGGGGGGCAAGAATTTGGGTGGGAAAGGTGGAAAAAGGGAGTTGTGACACTTCCTTGTCATTCCTTGGGATCTTGATCCATCGGAACAACTTCTAACGCCTTCCTTTCCCTCCCATCCCAGTTTGTATGCCCGAAGAGGGATTTAAAGGTGAGTTTGGGTGATTCCCCCCCTTTTGCCCAAATTCCACCCCCATCCCACCTCCCTCCTCATCTCCTGGTGATGTTTTATCCCCCCCAGGGACTGGTTTACTCGGCCACTGATGGTTTTCCAAGAGGAGCGACCCGAAGGGAAGAGGATTTGGAACGTGGTAGGGCATTAAAAGCATCCAAAAAAAAAGGTGGATATGGGACTCTGTGACTCTTCCAGGAGGCAGGAAAACCCCCGAGCGAGGCGTGTGCTCCCCAAAGCAAACCAAACCAATGCCTTATGTCAAAGCAGATTGCACTGAGGGACATTCCTGCTCCAGGAGAACGTCCCGGGTTGGTTTAATAAAGAACAGGAAGGTTGGGAAGTTGAGCAGCAGTTGGTGTGTTCGGGGCGAGGGGGTGTCCCCGTGATCCCATAGATCCCAACCATCCTGCTCCATCCTCTTTAGGACAGCCCTGTCTTTGATCCACTGTCAGGCCAGCTTGGAAGTGCAGGAATTGGGACTGGGTGAGGAATGTCTGGCAGACAACGAATCTTTATTGATTTGACCCCAAATGGGAGCTGGGATCTGCTTCCCAAACCTTGCCCAGGGCCGCATCCCTCTCCACATCCCTCCGCCACTTCCACACCTTGGATGATCCAAGAACTACCTGGGCTCTGGGAACTGGGTTGTTTGGGTTTTTTTTAGAAATTTGGGGTATTTTAGTGACTCTGGAGAACATTTTCTTCCAGGAGTGCTTGGGACAGCCGGAGCCAGCGGGGGGGTGCAGGTGGGAGGCATTTCCCATGGGAAGAGGGGTTTTTCCTCCTTTATCCTCGTTTTTCAGCAATGCACTAATTATTATTATTATTATTTTTAACATCTCCCAGCAAGGATTTCTCCCCATTAATATTTAGCAGGAACTATCCCACTTCCAGCCTGATCCACAGCAGGCACTGCCGAGGGATCTCTGTCCTGAAATTCCAGGTTTCCTCTTCCTTTCCAGCTTTTCCCTTGTTTCCCTGGAAAAATACGATGTGGAGATCACATCAGTTTTATTTTGTCAAGGTTTGCAGAAATTTGGGATGCAAGAAGAGGGGGGAGGGGCACAAATCCCATCCCCCAAAACTCCTCTAGATTTGATTTCCAAGGTTTGATTTCCAAGGTTTTATCCGAAGAATTCCAGCTGTTCTTTGCCAAACCCCCTCCTCCCTGTCCCTGCTGCGTTTGGGGGTGAAGCAGCAGCATTTGAGGGGCTCTAAAGCTCCTAAAAAGTGGGGGTTTTGGGGCAGTTTGGACCCGTGGATTCTTTCCCAAGCTACAGACATGAGGAATTCCATGTGCCGAAGCCACAAGAGGTTTTTTCTTCCCAGCCTGAAGCACTCGCTTGTGTACATATTCCTTGGAAATTCCATCTTTTCAAGTTGCTGTTCATTTTTTTTAATGTTATATATATATATATATATATATAAAAAAAAACCAAAACACAAAAATCTCTTCCTTGAGCTTATCCTGTTGTTGTGGGAAGCGATCCGGGGGGCCCTGGGGGTGTTCCGGGGCCGCGGCGGTTCCGGCAGCGCCGGATCCTCCGGAGGACACAAGTCCCAGGTGTGATCCCAGGGCCCCGTTCCTGTTTTGTCTGTTATTTGCAAATATTATCGGATTAAAGTTGTCATTGGAGCCATGGCAGCCTCGTTGCAGTGCAGACACGTGGGATGAAGGTGGTGGGGCAAAGGGGGGGGGGTATCCCATAAATCCCGCTCTGAGCTGTCCCAAAAAGGGCTGCGGGGTGGGATGGGAGTGAGTGGGATCTGCTGGAGTGGGAATCCCCCCACCCTTGGCACGGGGTTTATGGAGCCCTGGCCCTGTCACATCCCAGCTGCTGTGTCCCCAGGGGGTTCCATGTCCCCCTGGCGTGCCAGCCCCCCTCTCCTCCTCCCCTGGAGCCGATGCTAGCCCCTCCTTGGGGGTCCCCGAGCTGGGGGGTCCCCCTGGGACAGGGAGGTGGGTGCTGGGTGGGGGGTCACTCATGGCCTGGGTGCTGGTGGGGGGGAGAGAGGGGCCTTGGGGTAATGGGGGAAATTAGGGTTGGGGGTCAGGAATGGGGGGTTATGGGTGGATGGGGTGCCCTAAGTGCCAGGGAGGGAGGGATGGAAGGGGTGCCCTGGGTGCCGGGGGGAATTGGTTGAGGGGGGTACCCTGAGTGCCAGAGAGGGATGGAAGGGGTGCCCTGGGTACCAGGAATGGGGGTTATGGATGAGGGGGCTGCCTGGGTTAGCAGGGATGGAGAGACTGGGGGTGGGAGAGGGCCTTGAGTACCAGGGATGGAAATGGGAGTTCCTTGAGTACCAGGAATGGGGGGAACCAAGGGTGGGGAGGTATGAGGGGGGGCTGCTCTGAGTCCCAGGGAGGGATGTGGGGGGAACCCCGCGAGCCAAACTGGGAGGGGGGTGTGGGTGATGGGCAGAGCGGTGCCCGGATACCAACCGCGGGCAGGGGGATGGAGACACTTCCCGGGGGACAGGGAGGGGTTGGGGGGTCCCCCGTCCGCGGGGACCTGTGCGCTGGGGAGGGAGGGGACACCCAGGGGGTGACATCAGGGATGGAGGGGGATCCCCGGTTCTGGATCCCGGTGCTCGGTTCCGGCGCCGTTTTGCCGGTGCCGGTGCCCGGCGGTGTGTCCGCGGTGCCGGTGCCCGGTGCGGTGCCCGGTTCGCGGTGCCGGTGCCGATTCCCGGTGCCGGTTCCCGGTGCCGGTTCCCGGTGCCGGTTCCCGGTCCCGCCGCCCCCGGAGGGGCCGCCCCGCCCCGCCGCACGTGACGCTGCGCGGTGGCAGCGAGCGCCGGGGCCCCGCTCGGCTCCGCTCGGTACCGGCCCCGCTCCGGGACCGCCCCGGCCCCGCCGCCCCCGGTAAGTGCCGCCCCGAGGGGACCGGGCACGGGGGTCCCCGCGGAGAAACCCCCCCCGGGGTGTCCCCCCAGCCCCGACGCAGCCCCGGGGGGTCCGTCCGCCGGTGACCTTCAGTGCCGCCGGTACCGGGGGAGGGGATGGCGGGGGGATGCTCCGGGCCTGGGGGAGAAGGACGCGGGTTGGGGAGGGGGCGGGAGGGACGAGTCCCCCATTTACCCCCCAGTCCGTCCCCACAATATCTCCCCCACAGTTACACCCTGCATCCTGCCCCCCCTAAACCTACACCCCTCCCCCCGGATACCCCAAAATCCACCTCCCCCCGCTCCTGCCCCTCACCGTTTTCTCTCCCTACCCCAGTCTCCCCACTCTGTCTCCCATGTCCCCTCCCCTAAACCCAGCCTGTGCCCCCCAACCTGGCGCCACATTTAGGGCACCCCCCCCACCCAGTGCTGCCCCCCACCCTCCCCGGGACTGCCCCCCAATTTGGGTGCTGGGAAGGGGGGTGAGCGATAACGGAGCCCCCCAAGGACCCGCCAGCCCCGCGGGGTCACACTGCGGCCCAGGGGTGCCACGGGTCGCGTTTGCAGAGGGTCGCGTTGGCGCGGGGACGGGTGGCAGTGTCGCATTGGCACCAGGGTCGCCTTGGCACGGGGACAGCGGGGTCGTGCGGGCTCGGGGCCGGGTCACGCGTGCCCCGGGGCTGTGCCGGGCTGCGGCTGTGTTTGCACAGGGCTGGGTCGCACCCGCACCGCGCCGGGTTTGCACCACGGCCGTGTTTGCTCAGGGACGGGGCTCGGCTGCACCTCCTTGGCGCGGGCACGGGGACAGCGGCGCGAGGGTCCCTTTGGCACCGGGGGCGTCATTGTGTTTGCACGGGACCGGGGCACGTTTGCACCAGGGCTGTGCTTGCACCAGTGTCGCGTTTGCACAGGGACAGTGGCGTTGGCACAGAGATGGTCACACTGGCACGAGGAGGGGGGCATTTGCACGGGGACGGTGACAGTTCCACAGGGCTGGTGACACTTCCATGGTGGCCCTGGCCCTGTCCCATCCCGGCCCTGTCCCCACCCTGGCGTGTCCCCGGGGAGGTCCCTGCCAACCCCCCCTCCACGGTGCCAGCCCTCCCTCCTCCCTGCCTGGAGCTTGTGCCCGTGGCACGGGGATGGCGGCACTTCGACTGCGTCGGTGACACTGGCATGGGGTTGGTGACACTGGCACGGGCACGGTCACATTGACACGGGGTCAGTGACACTTGCACGGGAATGGTGACACTGGCACCAGGTCGATGACAGTGGCACGGGGATGGTCAAATTGGCGCGGGGTCGGTGACACTCCCGGGGTCGGTGACAGTGGCCCGGGGCGGGTCCCGGTGCCCGGCGCTGTCCGTGGTGCTGCCCCCGCGCCGCCGCCTCCCGCCGGCAGAGGGAGCCCCTCGGGTTGGGGGGGTGGGTGCGATGAGTTGGGGGGGTCTCAGCGGCCGGACCCCCCCTTGCAGTGACCCCGCACCTCCCGCTCCCGCCCCCCCCGGCCCGCAGCCGGGCGGCCCTGGCAGGGTGGCCCTTGCCCCGCTGCCATCCCTCAGTTCCAGGGGTGGCACCGCTGCCCGGGCGTCCCGGCGAGGGGTTGTGGGGGAGTTCTCCTCTCCCCCAGGAAGCACCATGGGCCCCCCCGGACCCCTTCGCACCACCTAGACGTGTCTCCAGCCAGCACCACCACCCCACCCCCAGGTAAGCCCCCATGGGGTGCTCCCCACCCGAGGGTGTCAGTCCCAGGGGGGTGACGGGCACCCACAGCCCCCATCTCCCCAGGGCAGCAGGATGGCCCAGCAACGCCACGCCGTCCCCCCGCCACTCAAGGTAGGTGTCATTGGGGTGGGGGGCACCCAACCAGCACCCAGAGGAGCCAGCATGGCCATCACCCGCTCCAGTAGCCACAGGTACCACCGTGGCCATCACTCACCCCTTGTCTTGCAGACGGAGGAGGATTACATCCCCTACCCCAGCGTGCACGAGGTAGAGCACCCACCCCCTCCAGAGAGGGGTGCCAGGGCCGCTGGGTGGGTGTGGGGGGGTGGGTGGGCGCCCAGAGCACTCACCATGGCACTGGGTGCAGGTGCTAGGCCGGGAGGGGCCGTTCCCCCTCATCCTCCTGCCGCAATTTGGGGGTTACTGGATCGAGGGCACCAACCACCAGCTGAGCGGGACCCCTGACTCACCCCCCACCCCGGCCCCCGGCACCCGGGCAAAGCTGGAGGGCAACCACACGGCCAAGATCTACCGCAAGCACTTCCTGGGCAAGGTGAGGCCCTGGGGGGCTGCAGGCGTGGGGTCTGGGGGTGGGAGGATCACCCCATGGGTGTGGGTGGGCATGGGTATGGTCACAGAGACCTCATGCACATGGGTGCTCGTGCATAGGGGTGCTCATGGCCATAGATGTGGGTATCCATGGCTATGGGGACCCCATGGAACTGGGTGCTCATGGACATGGTACCCTATGGCATGGGTGCTCATGGATGTGGGGGTGTGCTCCTATGGGTGCAGAAGCCCCATGGGAATGGGTGCTCGTGGGCCTGAGTGCTCATGGAGGTGGATGTCAGGTATCCATGGGCATGGGAGCCCCACGATATGGGTGTTCATGTACATGGGTGCCCCACGACAAGGGTGCTTGGGTGGGTGGGTTCTCCATGGGTATGGATGGGTATGGGCATGGAGACCTCATAAGCATGGATGCTCTTGCATGTGCGTGCTCCTGGACATGGGTATAGGAGCCCTGTGGAACTGGGTGCTCATGGAGGTGGGTATTGGGTATCCATGGGCATGGGAGCCCCATGGGTGTGGGTGCTCAGGGACATGGGTGTTCATGGGTGTGTGTATTTATGGGCACGGGTGACCAATGGCCTGGGTGTCCCACGGACATGGGTGATTATGCATGTGGGTGCTCCAAGGGGATGGGTGCTCATGGATGTGGATGCTCAGGGACCTTGGTGCTCCATGGATGGGCGAGTGTAGCTGTGGATGTCCATGGGCATGGGGAACCTACAAGTGTCCGTAGGATGGGTGTCCCATGGACACGGGTGCTCATGGATGACAGTGCTTAAGGACATGGGTACCCCATGGGATGGGTGCTCATGGACACGGGTGCCCCGTGGGCACCCCATGAGTGTGCACAGGCATGGGGTCTCCATAAGCATGGGTGCTCATGGGTGCTCATGGACATGAGCACCCTATGGGGACAGATGCTCATGGATATGGGTGCCCATGGATGGTGGTGCTCACAGACACGGGTGCCCCATGGATAAGGTGCCCCATGGAGATGGGCCCTCATGGGTGATGGTGTCCATGGGTATGGGTGCTTGTGGATGATGGTGCTCATGGATACGGCTGCTCATGGACACAGGTGTATCATGGATATGGGTGCTCATGCACAATGGTGCTCATGGACTGGGTGCCCCATGGATTATTGTGCTCAAGGATATGGGTTCCCTATGGATTACTGTGCTCATGGACATGGGTGCCACATGGATATATATGGGTGCTCATGGATGGTGGTGCTCATGGATGATGATGCCCATGGATATGGGTGCCCCATGGACATGGGTGCTCATGGATGACGGTGCTCATGGACTGGAGTGTCCCCCATCCCGGGTGCCCCCACGGGAGCCCCCGCTGGCCCAGCCACGGGTGCTCGGCCCCTCCCCACAGGAGCACTTCAACTACTACTCCCTGGACCCGGCCCTGGGCCACCTCGTCTTCTCCCTCAAGTACGATGAGCAGGAGCACCTCCACCTGCTGCTGCGGTGAGCGGGGTGTGGGGGCACCCACGGGCACTGCCTGGGGGCAGGGGTGCCCCCTGACCCCCTCCTCGCCCCACAGCACCCGTGCCCGCACCCTGCACGATGTGGTGCCCATCTCCTGCCTGGCCGAGTTCCCCAATGTGGTGCAGATGGCCAAGGTGGGTGAGGCCCCCCATACCAACACCATGGGTGCCTCCCAAATGCCCTTGGCAGCACCCATGGGTGACCCCCGACCCCCTCATGGCATCACCCCCCTTCCCACAGCTGGTGTGTGAGGACGTCAACGTGGATCGGTTCTACCCTGTGCTCTACCCCAAGGTAACGGGGTGTGGGGAGGGGGGCACGTGGGCACCCATGGGTGCCCTCCACCCCAACCTCTGCTTCCACCCCACACTGCAGGCCTCCCGCCTCATCCTCGCCTTCGACGAGCACGTGCTCAGCAACCACTTCAAATTTGGGGTCATCTACCAAAAACTGGGGCAGGTACGGGGTGGGGGGGTGGGGGGGTGGGGGGCTGAGGGAGTGTCCCGAGTGGGTGCTGCCACCCATCCCCACCCCCCACAGACCTCAGAGGAGGAGCTTTTCGGCACCACGGAGGAGAGCCCAGCCTTCGCCGAATTCCTCGACGTCCTGGGCCAGCGGGTGCAGCTGCGGGACTTCAAGGGGTGCGTGGGGGGGGGCGGGGGGGGGGGGGGGCACCCGTGAGGGTTCAGGGTGCCTGTCTCACCCACCCACCCAGGTTCCGGGGGGGGCTGGACGTGACCCACGGGCAGACGGGCAGCGAGTCCGTCTACTGCCACTTCCGCGACAAGGAGATCATGTTCCACGTGTCCACCAAACTGCCCTACACCGAGGGGGACGCCCAGCAGGTGGGCACCCAGGGGTGCTGGGGGGTGTCTGTGGGGGGCCACGGGGTCCTGGGACACCCAGGGGTGCTGAGGGGTAAACGGGGAGCAAGGGTTGGGGGAAACACATGGGTGCTTGAGAGGCATGGGGGTGTAGGTGGTCCTGGGGCACCCCCATGGGTGGGAGGGCTGGTGGGGCATCTGTGGATGCTGGGGGGGTATCTGCGGGATGCAGGGGACTCCTGGGGCCCCCATGGGTGCTGAGGGATTGTCTGTGGACTACAAAAGCTCTAGGAACACCCATGGGTGCTGAGGGACATCTATGGGATGCAGAGGGCTGGTAAGGCATCCATGAGTACCAGGGGAAAAATACGGGATGCAAGGGGCTGGTGGAGCACCCATGGGTGCTGGGGGGCGTCTGTGGGATTCTGGGGTCTTCCATTCCCTTTGACCCCATGGTGTGACCACTCTCTGTCCCTCATACCTTGCTGTGTCCCCCCTCCTCCCCGCCCCCCTGTCCCCCATGTCCCTCCGTGGCTCCCCGTCCCCACAGCTGCAGCGGAAGCGCCACATCGGGAACGACATCGTGGCCATCGTCTTCCAGGACGAGAACACGCCCTTCGTGCCCGACATGATCGCCTCCAACTTCCTCCACGCCTTCGTGGTGGTGCAGCTGGAGCAGGGGGGCACCCAGGGCACCCTCTACAAGGTACTCCCTGTGCCTCAGCGTCCCCATCCCCATGGGAGGGCCCTTGGGGTGTCCCATCACCCCTCCGCCTGCCGCAGGTCTCGGTCACCGCCCGTGACGACGTGCCCTTCTTCGGCCCTCCGCTGCCCGACCCCGCCGTCTTCAGGAAGGTGAGCGCCCGTGGGTGCCACTTGGGGGGCCCTGCTGGCACCCCCCACCCACGCACCCACCCAGGGCGCCCTCGCCCCACAGGGCCCTGAGTTCCAGGAGTTCCTGCTGACGAAGCTCATCAACGCCGAGTACGCCTGTTACCGGGCCGAGAAGTTCGCCAAGCTGGAGGTGCGGGCACGGGGCGGGGCTTGGGGGGCACCGGGGGGACTAGGGGGGCACCCGGGGGCAGTCTGGCTGGGAGGGGGCTGGGAGGGCCGTGGGGCACAACGTGGGGCTGTGGATGCGGGTGCCGTGTCCGTGGAAGCTGGACACACCGTGGGGGTGCTCGTGAGTGGGCAGGGGGTAGGTGCAGTGCAGGGGTGGGCAGGGAGCGGGTGTTGTGGGTCCCTGTCTGTACAGGTGGGTGGGTGAGTGCGTGGGGCAGGGGTATTGTGGGGTGGTCTCGTGGGTGCAGTGATGTGGAGGGGCGGTGGGTGCCCGGGGTGGTCTCGCGGGGGCAGCAGGGGCGCAGTGCAGGGGTGGGTGCAGAGTGCGGGGGAGGGGGGTGGTCCTGCGTGGGTGACAGATGTGTGCTGCGTGGGTGGGTGGGTGTCTCACGTAGGCGCAGCCGTGCGGGGGGTGGGTGCGGGGTTGGTCCCGCACGGATGCAGCGGTGCGGGGGGTGGGTGGTCCCGCGGGGCTCAGCGGTGCGGGGGGTGGGTGCGGGGTTGGTCCCGCGCGGGCTCAGCCCCGCGGGGTCGGGGCAGGAGCGGACGCGGGCGGCGCTGCTGGAGACGCTGCACGAGGAGCTGCAGGCGCGCAGCCAGGCCATGCTGGGGCTCGGCCCCGACGACGAGCGCCCCGACAACGGCGCGGCCGCCCCGGGCTTCTTCGAGTCCTTCAAGGTGGGGGCACGGGGGGTCACGCACTCCCCGGACCCCCGCACCCAGCACTGTGGGGGCCGTGCCCCTCCCTGGAGGCCCGGAGCCGGGACCCCCCATGTACCCCCTCACCCCCCCGGACACCCCCCCGGACACC
>NW_016690394.1:41573-46519 GCF_001604755.1 Lepidothrix coronata
CCCTCCCGGTGTCCCCTCGCGGTGTCCCCTCCCGGTGTCCCCTCCCGGTGTCCCCTCCCCGTGTCCCCTCCCGGTGTCCCCTCCCCGTGTCCCCTCGCGGTGTCCCCTCCCCGTGTCCCCTCCCGGTGTCCCCTCGCGGTGTCCCCTCCCGGTGTCCCCTCCCGGTGTCCCCTCCCCGTGTCCCCTCCCGGTGTCCCCTCCCCGTGTCCCCTCGCGGTGTCTCCTCCCGCCGTCACCTCACTGCCACCGCCCCCCGCAGGGACGGCCCCGCCGCCCCCGAGGGCTCCGGCTCCACTCACAGCTCCCCCGAGAGCCGCCGGCACCACGACAGGTCCCCACCGGGACACGGGGGGCCCGGGGACGGGAGGGGTGGCACCGCGGTGGGAAGACGCGGGGGCTTGAGGGCACTGGGATGATGTGGCAAAGGGGATGGGGTGGCACCGGGATGCGTGGCACCAAGGCGGGGGGAGATGGGGACAGGGCGATAACAGGGTGACACGGGGGCTGGAGGGCACTGGGATGGGGCAGCACAAGAACAGGGTGACACTGGGACATGGTGGCACTGGGGATGGCGTGGCACCGGGATGGGGTGACATAGGGACACGGGGATTGGCAGTGCACCCCTTGGAGGACACTGGGATGGGCAGTGCAAGGACAAGGGGCACTGGGATGGAGTGACATCAAGGTGACAGGAGCACTGAAGGGCGCTGAGATGGTGCAGCTCAAGGACAGGGTGGCACTGGGATCGGATGGTACCAGGATGACACGGGCACTGGGATGGGGCAGCCCAAGGATGAGGTGGCACTGGGATGGGGTGACATCAGGGTGACACAGGGACAGGGTGACATGGGGACTGGAGAGCCCTGGGAAGGGACAGCACAAGAGACACTGAGACATGGTGGCACTGGGGATGGCATGGCACTGGCATGGGGTGACATAGGGACACAGGGATTGGCAGTGCACCCCCTGGAGACACTGGGATGGGCAGTGCAAGGACAAGGGGCACTGGGATGGGGTGACATGGGATGGAGTGGTACCAGGGTGACATGGGGACTGGAGGGTGCTGGGATGGGGCACGTGGGATGGGATGGGATGGCACTGGGACAAGGTGGCACAGGATGGCACAGGAACCATGGGGACAGGACACCAGAGGGATGGGGTGTCACAGGGACAGGGTCACCCAGGAGCCGAGTGGCACAGGGCCTGTATGGCACAGGGACAAGGTGGCAGGGGCTGTGGGATTCAGGTGGCACTTGGGTGTCTTGAGCGCAGGGTGGTACAGAGGTGGGGTGGCACAGGGACACATGGCATGGGGACAGGTTGGTGTGATGAGAAGGGATATAGGGGCAGGATTGCATGGGGCTGGGACATGCAAGGGATGGGATGGTGTGGGGACAGGGTGTCACAGGGATGGGACATCCCAGGCATGGGATGGCACAGGAACGCAGTGTCCTGGGATGGGGTGGCATGGGGACAGGGTGGCATGGGGATGGGACATGCCAGGGGTGGGATGGCATGGGGACAGGGTGTCACAGGGATGGGACATCCCAGGCATGGGATGGCACAGGAACGCAGTGTCCTGGGATGGGGTGGCATGGGGACGGGGTGGCATGGGGATGGGACATGACAGGGGTGGGATGGCATGGGGACAGCGTGGCACAGGGATGGGACACCCCAGGGACAGGGTGGCATGGGAATGCAGTGTCCCAGGATGGGGTGGCACAGGGACAGGGTGTCCTGGGGCCAGCGCCGCATCGCGGCGGGCCATGGCAGTGGCCACGGGGCGCGGTGCCAGCCTGTCGTGGCCTTGGGGACTGTCCCTGCCCACGGGCACTGTCCCTGGCAGGGCCGAGAAGCCGGAGCCGCCGGATTTCTCCCGCTCCTCCTCCAGCGCCAGCAGCTTCGGCAGCGCCGCCGAGGAGCCCGAGCCGGGCCGGGTATGGGGTGCCCAGGGGACAGGGGGGGTGCTGGGGGGGCCGAGGGGGGGACAGCACCCCCGTGACCCCCCTGCCCCCTTAGGAGAGCCGCTCACCCTCGGGGACCCACCGCAACGCCTTCCCCGACACCCCCTGGCCGGATGACCCCCCCGGGACCCCCACAGGTACCCCCCAGGAGCCCCTGAACCCCCGGAGCCCCCCCAGTAGCCCCTCACCGGGGTGTCAGGGCCCCACGGTCTGGGGTCCCCCCGGGGTGCTCATGGCCCCCCCTTTCCCCCAGGCCGCCGCCCCCCCGACTCCCCCTGCCCCGAGATCAAAATCCAGCTGGAGCAGCCCCCCCATAATCCGGTGAGGCTGTGCCCCCCCCGCCAGTGCACCCCAGTACGGGGGTGCCCACACTGGGGTGCCCCCACTGATGTCCCTCCCACAGGGCTCATAGTCACCCCCCCACCCGCGGGGGGGTCACCGCTTCGCCCCCCCGTTCCCCCCGTGTGCCACCCCCATGCCAGGAGCTGAAGCCATCGTCCCCGGTGCAGGATTTGGGGGGACCCCCCAAAAAATGGGAGTGTCCCCCCTCCAGACAATCTCTGTCACCCCAAATACCCCTCGGGGGAGGGGGGGTGATGCACCACAAAGGGCCCCCCCTCTGCCGTGACCCCAAAATGAGGAGCGGGTCCAACCCCAGCATCACCCCCTTCCTACAAAAGAAATGGGGGGCTCAAATCCAGGGTAACCCCAAAGTGGGGCTCCCCCTCCCCACCTTTATTTTAAGGGAGAAAAGCTCCGGAATGGGTCGGAGGCTGGAACTGGGGGGAGGGGAGGATTATTTTTTCACACCTCCCCAACTCGTGTTTGTGTTTCCTGTGAGTCCTGTATAAAATAAAGGTTTATTTATCGCTACAACGGGTGGGCCCCAATATCTGGGTTGGGGGGGTGTCCCCAAAACCCCAAACATCAGCGGGGGCTATAAAAACATCCCCAAATTCACCCATTCTGGGGGTCATTTAAGCCAAATTTTGAGATTTCCCAGCAGCCAGGCCAAGCAAAGCCTTTCTTTGATGCTCCCTATTTTTGGGAGGGGGCTGTGGGTACCCCAAAATACGGCAGGCAATGGCTTCACTGCCCCCCCAAACCCAGCCTCTGCTTGGCTCCCGTGGTCAGCCCGGCGTCGGGAGCGGCGTTTGGCCGCGGCCCCGGTGGCCACCGGCGTCCTGCCAACCCCCCGGCCAAGAGAACGTGGTTCCCCCCCCCGAACCCCCAAAAACCACGCGGCACCCCGGGAGTGGTTAAACATAGCCCGGGGCTGCCGGAGTTCTGGGAAGCGCCGGCGGTGGGGCTGTGGTTGGGATCCGGCGACGCCGGCAATGCCGGGGGGGGAGCAAAGGGTGCCGGGCAAAGGGGGGTGTCAGAGCCCCCCCAAACCCAGCCCCGAGGAGGTCACCGACTACACCCCCCATGAAGGGCCCTGGTTAACGAGGAACCACGTTTTTAATTATGAAATTGGTGAATGAATAAAAAAATAGGGGTGGGGTTTATTTAGGGGAGGGCTGGAGGGTCCGAGAGGGGTTTGGAGGTGCTCAGGGGGGTGTTGGCAGTGCCCAGCTCAGCTGGGGCATGCAAGGGCTGCTCGTGGGGGGAATTGGCACGGGAACGTGGTGTTGGCTCAGCCAGGGCAGGGCTTGCACGAGCACAGGGACCTCCCGTGCATCCCGTGGGGGGGTCACACGGGCACGGGGAAATCTGCACGTGCAAGGAGTGTTTTGCACGAGCACAGTGACATTTCCACGTGCCAGGCACTGCACACACTTGGTGGCTTTCGCAGGTGCCCAGTGGCATTTCACACGTGCAGTGACACCTCTGTGGGCACCGGGGCGTGTCACACGGGCACCGGGACTCTTGCACGGGCACGGGGACACCTGCACGCGCAAAGCACTTCATGGACAGGCACAGCGACCTTTGCACGGGCACGGGGGGGTCTCAGACGTGCACGGTGACATCTGTGTGTGCAAGGAGCAAGGTCCTTCCTTGTGCAAGGTCCTTCAGGTCAGCGCACGGTGACCTTCGCACGTCGCACTGTGGCATTTTGCACGTGCAAGGAACCCTTTGCACAAGCACAGTGACATTTCCACGTGCAGGGCACTGCAAGCCAGCACACGGTGACCTTCACACGTCTCACTGTGGCATTTTGCACGTGCAAGGAACCCTTTGCACAAGCACAGTGCCGTTGGCACATGCGTGGTGAGTTCTGCGTCTTCCCCGTGGCACTTTTGCACGTGCACAGTGACTTTTGCACAATCCCAGAACCACTTGCACAAGCCCAGCGACATTCCCACGTGCCAGGCACCGCACACACGTGCAGAGTGGCCTTTGCACGTGTCCCGTGGCATTTTGCACGGCACCCGCGCGTGCAAGGAATCATTTCCAGTGCACAGGAACCCTTTGCACAAGCACAGTGACATTTCCACAAGCACAGTGACATTTCCACGTGCAGGGCACTGCAAGCCAGCGCACGGTGACCTTCGCACTGTGGCATTTTGCACGTGCAAAGAACCCTTTGCACAAGCACAGTGCCGCTGGCACGTGCATGGAGAGTTCTGCATCTTCCCCGTGGCACTTTTTGCACGTGCAGAGCAACTTTTGCACGGGCACGGTGGCATTTGCACACTCAAGGAATCCACTGTACGTGCACAGCGGTGTTTGCCTCTGCACAAGAGCCCTTTGCACAAGCACAGTGACACTTGCATGTGCCAGGCACTGCAAGCCAGCACACGGTGACTTTCACAGGTGCCCAGTGGCATTTTTTTACGTGCACAGGGACATCTGCCCTTGCACAGGGGCATTTGCACGTCCAAGGAGCCCTTTGCACAAGCACAGTGGCATCTGCACACACACGGTGCTGCACGTAGGTGCACGGTGACTTCTGCACGTGCACGGTGACATCTGCACGGTCACATCTGCACGTGCACGGTGACATTTGCACGGTCACATCTGCACGTGCACGGTGACATT
>NW_016690394.1:49131-51955 GCF_001604755.1 Lepidothrix coronata
TCTGCACCCCCATCACCCCCTTATCCTCCTTTTGCACCCCCTTTTGTCCAGTCCTTCCCTATTTTCACCCCTCTTTTTGCACCCCCCATAACCCCCTTTTACCCCCCCTTTTCTCACCCTCCATCATTCCCTTTTATCCCCCATTTTTGCACCCCCATCACTCCCCACCTTCAACCAGGAGGAAGAAGCCGCGGGGGTTTTTCTGGAGCATCCTGATGGCCACAGCCACCATCTCGCTGAGGGAAGGATCCGTCTCGTTGTTCCTGTCCAGCTCGTACACCATGTCCCCGGGCTCGAAGAGGCCTGGGGACAGGGACACTGCTGGGGACATCCTTCCCCCACCAAAACAAAAAGGGAGGCCAAATCCTGCTCCTCGTGCTGACTCAAGCATTTCACACGCCACCGTGGGAGATTAGATAGGAACTGTGGGATAGTCCTGGCCCTTCCTTCCTCCGGCCCGGATGGATCCCACATCCCGGCCGGGCTGGGAGTTGCACCACTGGCAAAAACCCTGCATTCCTAGGAGGCAGATGCATCCCAGGGTGGGGGTAGCAGCCTCCTTGGGGGTGTTACAGCATCTCTTTGGGGCACCAGCATCCTTGGGAGGAATACCAGGATCCCTAGGAAGGGGAGTAGCAGCATCCTCGGGGGTATAACACCAACCCTTTGGGGTACCAGCATCCCCAGGGTGGGGAGCAGGATCCTGGGGGAGTACCAGCATCCCTAAGGTGGGGCCCAGCATCTTTGGGGAGGGGTACCAGGATTCCTGGGAGGTAGAAGTATTCCTAAGAGGGGGGATTAGCAGCATCCTTGGGGGCTTAACACCATCCCTTTGGGGCACCAGCATTCCTAGAGTGGGTATCAGTATCCTTGGGAGGGGGTACAGCATCTTTAGGGGGTACCAACCAGCATTCCCAGGATGCAGAAGCAACCCTGGGGAGGGGGGAAGTAGCAGCATCCTTGAGGGCATAACAGCATCCCTTTGGGGCACCAGCATCCCCAGGAGGGGGAGTACCAGCATCCCCAGGGAAGCAGCAGCATCTTTAGGGGGATACCAGCATCCCTTGGAGGTACCAGCATCACTGGGTGTGAGGTCCCAGTATCCCCGGGGTGGGATACTAGCATCCCCTGGAGCCAGCACCATCCTTGGGGGAAAAACTGACCACTCCAGCTGCCCCAGCACAGCCCAGGGGTCCCCCCCAAAGCACCCAGTTGAGGTTGGAGCATCCTGGGTGCCGGGACTCACCCAGGAGGAAGTCGACACGGCTGAGGTTGAGCGCCAGCAGCTCCCGCCGGTTCCACACGTACTTGGCAACCTGGGGACAGGGGACAGGCACTGTCACCTCCCCATCACCTCAGCCACCCCCAGGGCTGCTCCCCGGAGCACTCCAGCCCCCAGGAATGGCTCTGTAGGGTCACAGTGTCACCTTGCCGGGGGGTTTGGCCTCCTGCCACGCCTGCACGAGGTTCCTGCGGTCCAGGCGGGTGCCCCGGTGCTTCTCCTCCCGGGGATACTCCACATCACTGGCGTTTTTGGGGAACATGTATTTCCTCCCTCCGCCCATGATCACCTGCAAAAGCGGGGAGAAAATGTATTTTAAAAATAATTTTTAGTTATTTTTAATTTTTGAGGGGTTTAATGGGGGGGAAGACCCTGAGGAGGCGGAGCGGGATGTCCAGGAAAACCCCAGCGTTGCGGGTGAAAACACCCGAGGAATTTCACCTCGCTCAAAATAACCCTGAATCTCTTCCTATTAATTAAAACCCAGGACAAAAATAACCATTTCCAGCAGGGAGTTTGGCTTTTTGGCTGTTTTTTTTTCCCCCTTCTGCGGGAAGGATGCTCCACATCGGGATCCCCACATGAACCCGCCGGGATGGAGCCCCATCCCGTGGCTCTCCCTGTTTGCTTTGGAGTCTGATTTATTTGGTCTCTGTTATTTATAACCCAGCAGAGATTTTATGGTTTTTTTGTATTTCCCCCCCTTTCTCGG
Organism: Lepidothrix coronata; assembly: GCF_001604755.1. Taxonomy (NCBI): domain Eukaryota; kingdom Metazoa; phylum Chordata; class Aves; order Passeriformes; family Pipridae; genus Lepidothrix; species Lepidothrix coronata. The sequence goes on from NW_016690394.1 coordinate 51,126, forward strand.
CGTGGAAGGTGAATTATAAAGCTGCAAAACACCAATGCCAAAATTATTAAGGCAAAAAAAAAAAAAGGGAAAAAAATCTTTTCCCCACTATATAATTATTTCCAGCCTGGGACAGAGTTAAAATTATTTTAAAGGGAAAAAAAATAGCAAAAGAGGCTATTAAAGAGCTAAATAACAGGCTGGGATGTTTTGCTTTGGGGCTATTTTGAAGGACAGAAGAGGATTTATTTACGGGGCTGAATTTCTGCATAAATCCACAGCGAGGGGCAGATCTGGGGGGGGAAAGGGAGAGTTTTGGTCCTGGGAAGTATGGGAAGGGCAGGGGCTGCTGTGGAGGAGGGGGTCTGGGGCTCTGATTCTGTATGTGCTTGTGGTCCAAGACCTGTGTGTGATGGGGTTCCTGGTCTCATGTGCACACAGCAGTCCTGGTACCCCACCCATGGGTGGTCCTGGTCCCACAGCTGCTGGGGGTTCTGGATGTGTCCCCATGGGTGGTCCTGGTCCAGTATCCACTGGGGATTCTGACTCTGCACCCATGGGTGGTCCTGGTCCCACAGCTGCTGGGGGTTCCCAACTCTGCACCCATGGGTGGTCCTGGTCCCACAGATGCTGGGGATCCTGGCTTTGCACCCATGGGTAGTCCTGAATCGGCACCCATGGGTGGTTCCAGTTCAGCATCTTATGTGGATCCCAACTCTGCACCCATTGGTAGTCCTGGCCCCGTATCTACCCACAGTCCTGGCCCTGCACCCATGGGTGGTCTCAGGCTCACATCTGCAGGGGTGGTCCATGCCCTGTACCCACTCACAGTCCTGGCCCTGCATCCCTTG
>NW_016690394.1:54870-58028 GCF_001604755.1 Lepidothrix coronata
ACCTTACTGCAAACCCAGTTTACCCCAGTACATACCTTACTGCAAACCCAGTTTACCCCAGTACATACCTTACTGCAAACCCAGTTACCCTAGCACATACCTTACTGCAAACCCAGTTTATCCCAGCACCCACCTGCTTACAAACTCATTTTACCCCAGCACCCAACTTCCTACAAACCCACTTTACCCCAGCAAAACCCTGCTGCAAACCCCGTTTACCCCAGCACCCACCTCACCTCAGCACCCCCTTTTCCACGACACCCAACAGATCCCACACCCAGTTCACCACAGCCCCCACTTTACTGCACCCAGTTCATGGCATCCCTGTCCCCCCCAGCACCACTCCCCCAGCCCAGGGTGGGTGCCCCCATCTCACCATCCCCCAGGAAGAGGATGAGGTTCTTGGCCACGTTCTGGTTGAGGCGCTGCAGCCTCAGCGCGTTCCGCAGGGTCTCCTGCGCCTGCCGCCGCCAGTACTCGGGGTCCTTCTCCCTCTCTGTGGGGAACCAGGATCCATAGCACCCAACAGCACCCGCTGCCGGGGTGCCGCCCCCCAAACGTCACCTACCGGGGACCAGCGATGCCGAGCAGAGCTGGGCGAGGAGGAGGAGAAGAGCCTTCATCGTGCGGTGCTGAGCGGGTGCTGCACAGAGAGAGCTGCGGGTGGCACCCGCTCGTGCCTCAGTTTCCCCACCGAGACCTTCGCCCCGGGTCAGCCAAGCGGGGACAGAAGGAAACGCCCCTTCCCTGCGCAGTCACCGGTGTGACCCCCTGGGGAGACGCCAGCTTCATGGGACGTCACCTCACTGTCACCAACCCGGGCCGGGGGACGGTGGCACGGCCCCCGTGGCACAGCGGGCTCCCCGCTACGTGGCCAATGTCCCCACCGTGGCTGAGTCCCCACTGCATGTTGGGGTCCCCACCACGTGGCCATGTCACTGCTGCACGTCTGCATCCCCATGGTACACCCCTGTCCCCATGGCGTGTCCCGTCCCCTGTGTGTGCCCGTGTCCCCAGTGCACCTCCATGTTCCCTTCACACACCCCTGTCCCCGTCCCCTGCCTGTGCCCCCATCACATCCCCATCCCCGTTGCACACTTGTGTTCCTGTTGCACACCCATGTCCCATCACGTACCCATGTCTTTGCTGCACGTCCGTGTCCCCATCCCGTGTCCGTGTCCCCACCAAATGCCCGTGGCCCCATCGCACACCCACGTCCCTGTCGCACACCCGTGTCCCCATCCTGTCCATGTCCCCATCAGAGCCCCACGGCACCCCCGTGTCCCTGTTGCACATCCACGTCCCCATCACACCCCGTGTCCCCATGGCACCTCCGCCTCCCATCACTCCCCGCATCCCCATCGCACCTCCCCGCCGCTGCTCCCCCCGCTCCCCGGGGACCCCCCGCTCCCCCGGGGTGGCAGCGGTGGTCCGGAGGGTCCTTACCGGAGAGGGGAGGGGGTCACACACGTACCCGCACAAACTTGGGTCCCGACACCCACGTCCCTCTGGGCGGCGTGAGGAGGCCGGGCCGGGGGGACCGCGGGCCCTTAAATCCCCCCGCACCCGGCCTTCGCCTCCTCCTCCTCCTCCCCTTCCTCCACCCTCCCCCCGCTGCCAGCAAGGGGCGGGCGAGGGGGGGGGGTGACAAAAGGCCACAAACTGGGCTTACTGGTGCCCTCTGCCGGGTTATACTGGGAGGACTGGGAGGACTGGGGAGCAGCGACCCTGGCTGTGGGAGTTGGGCAACCCTCTCCCGCCACCCCGGGAAACTGGGGTGAATTGTGGTGCCCCCCTGGGGGGTAGATGTGTGTTTTGCCGGATTTTGCATTATTTTCACCCAAGCCGTGCCAGCGACACCAGCGAGGGGCTGTGCTGGAGGTGATGGTCCCCCTGCCTCAGTTTCCCCACGCGGGCTCCTGCTGAGGCCCACAAATGATCCCTGCTGCGACCCCGCGGCGTTACCGTAGGTCCTACAGTAAACACGCGGTGACAATAGCGGGGGGGGTGGTATTGACCCCCTTCCCTGGCTCAGTTTCCCCATCGCGGGGGTCCGGGGGGCTCCGTGCCCCGCGGGGCCGTGGGTGGCCTCCCAGAAGGTGGCGGTCTCGGCCCAAAAATCCGCTCCCCGAGAGTGTCAGGGTGCGACCAAGAGCGCCTCAACGCTGCCCCGGCGCCACGGGATGGGCACATCCCCCTGCGGACCCCCCAGATCCCTCCGGAACCCCTAAATCCCTCCAGCACCCCCTTCTTCCACCCCTCATCCTCCCTTCACCCCTTTGAAGCCCCCCCAAGCGCTTCCCTAGCCCAGCAAAGCCATTTGGGTGTGATGAGCGTGTCAGTGCTCAGCTTGTCGGTGCGGTGCGAGCGGGGTTGTGGTGGCACCGCGTGTCCCCATGCCTGTCCCGCTCCTGTCACCGCGGCAGCGCAGCCGTGGGTTGCGTGCGGGTGCGGAAAAGCTCCCTCTTGCACACTTAACACGCGTGCACAACTACGCACGTGCTCGTGGGCTCCCACCCAGCGCAGGGCGCGGGCAGCACCCCCTGCCCCGGCACACTCACACCTCCACCAGTGCTCGGCTGCACGCGTGGCCCTCGCACACGCGGTTCGTGACACCGTTTGTTTGCACACCCGCGCACTCGTGTCCGCGCACGACTGGCGCTTGCAGGAGCACACCGTGCTCGCAGGACCGGGCGCTCACCCCGCAGCCCCAGCCCCGCGTGCTTTTCCCCTCGCACACGCACGCACCGACGGGATCGCGCCTTGCGTCCCCCCGCGGCCGGGAGAGCCGGGGGTCTCTCGGGGGGACGCTCCCGGGGAACACGCGGGGCTCCCCCCAAACGGGGTTTGGGCCCCCTCCCGAAAGAGTTAAGGGAGGCGCGCGGGAAGCCCGTCCCTCCGCGGCCCCATTGGTTTCCCATCCAGGTACATCCCCTGCTCGCTCGTCCCCCCCCGCCACCCTCGCTAGGCCGCGGCGGCAGCTCGGGCCGGGCCGGGCTCAGCGCCCCAGCGGGGCCGGGCCGGCGGAGCGGGGGCACAGCCATGGTGAGTGGGGGGCCCGGCGACACCCCCAGCCCCGAGGGGGGGCTGGCTGGGGGGTCCTTGGCCGGAGCGGGGCGCGGGGCGAGGCTTCTCCCGTGGGATGCTCGTTGTAACCT